>NW_010253938.1:21807-29163 GCF_000690775.1 Eurypyga helias
TACCTGTGGCTGTCTGGGGCTCTGTGGGGACCCCAACATTGCAGCCACGTCTCTCTTTCTCTTGCTTGGCCTTTCATCATGCTGATTCCTGCCTCTCAGACTTGGGGCTGATCCCATGGCCAGACTCTGCTTGGCTCCTGGGGTCTGTGCAGGATGATGGGAAACTTTTTCTCCTGCCTTGGTCCTGGTGTGCTGCCAGGGTTGTGGAGGACAGGCTGGCACAGAGCAGGGGGGACAGCAATGCCTGCCCCAGATGTGCAACCACCCCACAGCTGCTGCCATGCAGGGCTGCCCCAGCCTGGAGGAGATGTGCCCATGACATTTAAAGGTCTTTGTATGTAATGCGTAGATGAAATGTGGAGGGAGAGGGATTCTCAGGACACGTGTGCTGTTGGGCTGAGGTGGGCTTTCCCTCTTGTTTTTCTTATTAGAGCCGATGCCAGGAAGTCGGGGTGCAGGACAGGAAAGCCAGGATGCTGTGACCATGAAGCAGCTGAAGGTAGGTATGACAGGGCTCTGACCACCCAGGGTTGTGAAGACATGGGGTCGGGAGCTGGCTGGCAGTGGAGGGGTTTCAAACGAGCCAAGGGACAGAGTGTTAGTGAGGGTGATGCTGCGGTGGGAGCTGTGTCAGTCTCTGTTGACACCATCGCTTTTATAGGCAATTAGGTATCTCAACTGAGCACCAATTGGTGGAGGTGGGTGACCCATTGCCCTACAGGCACCTCCTGTTTTTTCGGTATATTGCCATGGAGACAGAGCACCAGCCATTGCCTGGGAGCGATGGGGACAGGGCTGGCTGCCTGCCTGTCACACAGCATCAGTCCCTGGCCGGCTGTGTGTCTCCATGGACGGGTGCGTCTGCTCCCCTCCTCCTTTCAGGGCCATTTGCTCTGGGAAGGGAAAGGCCCATAGTGGAGCCTTGGTGATTTATAGGAAAGGCAGCGGTGGGAAATGGGAACACAAACACATGACCTGCATCGGAAATTGGGCTCAGACGGCCCCGTGATTTATCTGTGCCGAATTCCGCTTTGCTGCTTCCCTCAGCTGCATTTTCAGTTATTTGTTTTAAAGCGTAGGATCGAGCAAGACAAAGCAAGCCAGCGCCCCTCTCCTCCCTTCCTCTCCAGCAGTCGCCACTGACTTGGAAGATCGTGGCTGGGAAGGAAGAGTGATCCTCCTTCCAGCTCCAGCCTGGTGGTGCAGCAGGCTGGGACAACGTGCCCGGAACAGCCCGGGTAGTGCCTGCGAGGGCCCCACCACACTGCCGGGACCCCTGGGCAGGCTGGGGCTTCCCCTGCTCCATCCCCAGCCTCCTGTGGCCCTGCCACTCCAGCTGCCGCAAGGGAGCCTGGGGTTTGGGTTCCATTGAGCCTCTCCTCTCTTTTCCATCCCCATGTAGGAGT
Source organism: Eurypyga helias (assembly GCF_000690775.1). Taxonomy (NCBI): domain Eukaryota; kingdom Metazoa; phylum Chordata; class Aves; order Eurypygiformes; family Eurypygidae; genus Eurypyga; species Eurypyga helias. Next base: position 23,214 of record NW_010253938.1, read on the forward strand.
GTGGAAGATGCTTCCTTCTCCATTGCAAGCCCATCTGCGAGGGGCTGTGCCGCAGCGCTAGCCATTGGGGCTGCACCGCGCAGGCTCCCCGCATCCCGCTTTGCACCCCGCTGCTGGCTGGGTTGAGAGTTTCTCTTTGTCTTTAGTTCCAAAATTACACCGCGGGTACGATTCAGTTGACCTCGCTGCTTCCCCCTCCATCACTCTGTGAGCACAAAGCATCAGGACGCATGTATCCTCTGGGTCTGTGCTCTCAAAAACAAACTCTGCTTTTTCCTTTTTTTTCTTGTTTTGTAAAAAAAAAAATCTCTCTTATCCTGTAACGAGCGCAAGGCGTCTTTTTAATGAAGTGAAGCTCACACAGCCGGTGCCTGTGAAACGCTGCTTAAACATCCTCCAAGTGTTTGTGAGAACATTGCAATAACAAAGTGCGGCTGAAGAATGCCGCGGGAACAAAAGCCACATTAACAGAGCGGGGACTAGGGAATACTAAAGAGTTGACAGGAATTTTAATATAAAACTCTCTCTCTTCCTTGTCAGTTGGGGTTTTCAGGAAGCCCTCTGGCTTATCGTAAAGCGGCATACAGCACAGACAGGGGCTGGGGAGGTGAAAGGTGGCTTCCTGCCATTCTTCTCTGGAGCTGGGTTCCCATGGGCGGTCATGCCAGTTTGACTGGGGTTTGTTCCACACTCGTGTGATACGAGGAGATCGGGATTACAACTGCTCCAGGGACTGGATTTTCATGGGCTAACAGCGAGTTTAGGGTTTTCCAGCCATGAACCGCTTCAATGGACTCTGCAAGGTGTGCTCGGAGCGGAGATATAGACAGGTCTGTATCTCCCGTGGGGAAAAAACCCTCTGTGTGCCAACATGTGTGTGTGTTGCTGCAAATCTCTGAAGTTTGAGTGTCTGTGGACATTCTTCCCATTTCTGGGCTCTGTGTGTGCTGTTTCTAAGGTGTCGATTTGCTGTCATTATCATTTGTAAATGATAATACTGGGATTATAAGGAAAGCATCTGGAGATGCTGATCTCTGCCCCTTACTGCAGTGCAAATGGGAATAGAGGGGGATTATTTACTGTGTGCTTAGCGATGACAGCACTAAGCTGTGAGGTGTTGTGTCAATTAGCCACTCATTAGAGGAGAGGCAGGTGCAGCAGGCAGCTAAGTCTCTGCCAGGCTGCTGCTATCTCTTTTTTAAATTGTTTTAATATGAATGTATTTGGGAATCAAGTGTTGCTTGAAGCTCGTTACAACCAACAGTGACTTGCTCTAGGAGAAGTAGGTTGCTGTGCCCTGTAAAAAGCTCCAAGTGCTCTTGGACCCGCTTGGTGTGCGACACCGGGCACTGGTTTCGCCTGTGCTGGTCCCAGTCCCATGGTCTGGACAGGGCTCCCGGCTCATGGTCAGCTTTCCTCTGCAATCCTGTGCTGATCTTTCATGTCTTGCTAAAGCTGTGGTGGGGGAACCGTGTATACTGGGAATTGCACAAAGAACCAGCTTAACTAAAAATGCCCACTTCTTATCAGGGCTGTAGTGACCGTCACATCCAGGAATGCTGCTCTGCTTTGTATTAATGACAACTGACTGTGATTTGTGCCTCAGACCTCCTCAACTCTCTATTTTGACATTTTTTTTCTGCATTTTTGGACAAAGTTATGGGTACAGCATGCCTCCGCAGTGCTGGAGTCTCCCACCACCTTCGCACTCACCTTTCTGCCTATGTCAGATGCTCCTATTTCTTAGCTCTGTGCACCGCAGCAAAAAAGGCTGTTCAGCTCCCTGTAACGGCCACGGTGGTGGGAGCTGAGGGCAGTGAACCATCAGCAGTGAGAAGCGGCTGTTTAGTGGCACAGGGAAGGTGTCTCTGCTGGCGGGGGACAAGAGCCAGCCAGCTCAGGGTGAAGGAGCGGGACACCTCTTGGCATGGAGAAAGCTTTGGGCTGGGCAGTGACTGTGGGGTCTGCATGGTGGGAGAGATGCTGGGCTGGCTCCTGAGGTGCCAATGGTAGCGCTTCTGCAGGACTCGGAGCCCCGTGCTTAGATTTGGGATGTGAGGCTGGCTCAAGGGCGCAGAGCCACAAGGAGTCTCCTCCCTGCCTGAGTATCCAACAAACTTCAGAGACAATAGTACTTGGTGTAGTGGGACTGGACCTACTTTCTGATCCTGCCAGGGAAAGACAGTTTCTCTTTTGAAGTCTGGTTTTATGCTGAGCAACCGCACAGGGACAAAGTGCAAAGAAATGAAAGTGCAGTGTGTTTTCCCTCCTTTGTGTTAAGGAGCAAGGAATCCGTTCCCCTCCTTGGTAGCTTCTGCCGAGTTCCCCATCTTTTCTCTGAGTGTTTGTTCTCAGAATATTACAGGTCAGATGTTGGATTTCTTTCTTTTCTTTTCCTTGTCAGTAAAACAAGGATCTTGACAAATGCCTTGAGGGTTAATCAGGTATTTACAGGAACTCTCATGCTGAGGTGCTGCTGGAAGCCAACATCAAAAAATAAATGTCATTTTATTAATAAGCTCAGTACTTCTTGAATCAGGAGAAATGAGCCTAAATCAACACAGCATCCATCCTCTCCAAACTCGGCGAGAGAAAACATACCCCAGGTAACGGGGTGATGCATGCAGAGCCCGCTCCAGCACAGATGCCTTGCAGGCAGGAGCGTGCTGATCCTCGTGGCTTCCTCTGGAGCAGGAGTGCCGCTATTTCTGTATCGCCCGGCTGGGAATTAAATGTTTAAGTGACTTGCTCAGAGGAGCCGTGTTAGAAGTCAGAGCCAGGCTGCCAGGTTTTCCTTCTAACGGCTTCTCAGACCTTCCCTTACGCTTGCAAGAGTCACAAGTGGAGACGAGTATATGCTCAATAAACCCTCATTTTGCAGCATTCCTCTCTGTTGATCCTCGGGATGATTTCGCATTGCTCTTGGCACCCTTTCCACCCCACTTTGGCTGCAGCAAGCGAGAGACCCCTTGCCCGTGGGGTTCGCAGAGTGGCAGCGTTCACCGTGATGGTCTGCGACCACTTGTACAAGTGCCGTGTGTGTGTTTGCAAAGGCTGTGGCACAGCGCATGGGTGAGAGGGGGGATGCTCGCTGATCACACGCAGCAGCTGCTTTCCCACGTAACTGAGCGACTCCGGTGTCTGTCTCCAGATTACAATCCCTCGAGGAAGTGATGGGTTTGGCTTCACAATCTGCTGCGACTCCCCAGTCCGTGTGCAGGCAGTGGACTCTGGTAAGAGATCAGATCTTTTTTATCCCTTTTGGTTTGAATGAATGACTCTGCTCTCTTTTGCTTCCCAGATCATGTTGCTTCTGCCGTGCAGAAATCTGGTTACCTCCAAGAAACTGCACTTAATGAATTCTCTTTTGCCTCTAACAAGGTCAGAGGCTGCTGGGTTAGAGCTGTGTCATTATTTTGGCAGTGTGTTGCAGTGATTTTCAGAGATTTTGTTCCCTTCCCTCTCCAACCTGAGAACTGTCTAGCTGGTTGGGAGACCTATGGAAAGGATCCAGGTGGGGAGAAGGATCACAGGAGCCCTCAGTTGCCTGAGTAGATCCTCTTGGTGTGTACCTCAAGGATGGAGCTGGTGTCTCCCTTGTACCCTGGTGCTCCCCACTGCACACCAGGAAACATGGGAAGTTCGTGCAACAGCTCTGAGAGAGCATTTGTGGCTTTGTTTGTCCCAGGAGCTCTGTGTGTGTGCGTGTGCATGTTGGAAGGGGAAGCTCCAGGCTCAGCTGGCCCCATTTCATTTTCAAGTGTGGATGTTAGGGGAGTGGACTGCATTTGGAGGAGTGAGGGATGCAAGCTGTGGAGCTGTGTTATCTAGGTGACCACTAGCCCCCTGGCTTCTCCTCCCTCTGTCCTCTCAGCCCCTGTCCAGCAGGTGAGTGGCATTTGTCTCTTCTCTCTGCAGGTGGCCCAGCAGAAAAGGCCGGTCTGCAGCAGCTTGACACAGTGCTGCAGCTGAATGAGCAGCCCGTGGAGCACTGGAAATGTGTGGAGCTGGCACACGAAATCCGGCGAGTATTCACCCCATGCATCAGTGAAGGGCTCTGGGAGAGACAGTTTGAGGGAGCACAGGGCAGGGCAGCAGGAGCTTTCAGTAGCTACAGGAAGGGGAAGGCGTTGCAGGATGCAGGAGACTGGGAGTCTCTGGAGTGGAAAAAGAAAGGATGCAGGGGCTGGGGAGGGCAGGACAGGGCAGAGGCAGTAGAGGGAGGAAGGACTGTAGGGCTCATGGCTCAGGGTGCCTCGCTCTACTGCTCCATCTCTGACTTGCCCCACACCATCTTTTTCAGGAACTGTCCCACTGAGATCATACTGCTGGTCTGGAGGCTTGTCCCACAGGTCAAGTCAGGACCCGAAGGCATGACCCGCCGGTCGTCCTGCAAGTCTGCTTATGACCTCCAATCACCACCCAACAAGCGGGAAAAGAACAGCACCATGCCCCCATGGCCCGAGCAGCGCCGGAGCTGCCACATACTGTATGACGGGAGTGATGGGCTGATGCTTAACGGCTGGGAGAGGTACACGGAGATAGGCAAGCGGAGCCAGAACACCATGCCGCCCCTGTCTCGGGTCCCCTCCTCTGCAGACCAGAACTACATCATCTTAGCACCCTTGAACCCAGGGAGCCAGGTAGGGCTGCTTTCCAGACCCACGCTTAAGTCACTGTGTGTGGCTATTGCCTCTGCTTGCTGGCTCCTCTCTTGGCCTGTGCTTCAGCCTTCTGGAGCATCATCTCTGAATGTTTGCTAGAGCACATGCCATTTTTCCAAGTGGGACCTGTGTCCCCTGGTGGAGCTTTCACTAATTTCCTAAAACATTTACCACTAGGTCTGTAATGGTAAATGACCTGCTGCCTCCTCTCAGGGCTCACTCATGTGTAAACGCATGTGTACGCTGTGTAAACTACGTTGCTCTCATTTTCCACTGCAGCAGGGCAAAAATTATTTTCCACTCTCTGGAGACCTTTGGCTCTGCTGGGCTTGGCATCCTAAAATTCACAGTTGGTGGTTGTAAAGTTACCTCAAGTCACCTTCAGGTGACTGTGTCCTTTCTGGGTTGTGTCTTACAGCTGCTGAGGCCTGTCTATCAAGAGAACAACACTACTGTGGGTAAGTTGCTGATGTGCTGAAAATGCTGCTTGGAGCACCTAGCAGAGCTAGACAGGGGTCTTTCTAGCACTATTGAGTCCTTGACCTTAGCCCTGCAACGCTGCGATGGAGTCCTTCACGTTTTGACAGTGGCAGAAGCCTGGAGCTTTTGGGTAGCATAATCTTCCTACTGTCTGAATCAAACATAAAAGCAAGAACCCCATCCCCAAGCCCAGAAGAGTACACGGCTTTCGGGTCACTGAATGAGCCCTATGGCAAGAAAGTCTCTGGGAGCTCAGAGTGGCTGAAGGGAGGCTACAGGCAGGGACTTTCCATCAGGGGCACGATTGAAGTGTGACAGTGCTAAGCATTGCTTTTGTGGCAGTTCCTGGGTGTGTCTGTGGGCCTGTCCATGATGTGATTCCCTTCTTGTGCATGATGCCGTGCTAGGGGAGTACTTATACTGTGGTCCCTGCTTAGAGGTTCGTTTTATTATTAAGGGAGTGAGGGTGGCTGTGACTTGGATTTGTACAAACAGTAGTGCAGGCTGATGCACCAGGTTTGAGCATACTCATTTCCTGGGTGGCTGCAAAGTCCTTAGCGGCCTGTGGACCTGATGTCCTCAAAAACCCTTTGAAGCATAAACTCCTTTTCTGCAACAGGTATGCTTGGGGTCTTTCTGGAGAACCGGCTACAGTTGGGCTTCAAATCAACATTGCCTGCTTATTGATTTGGGAACTCTGGGAGGCTGCGCTTGCCCTTGGTCTGTTAGGATGTCCTTAGGATGAGTTGTGTGTCTGTACCAGAGCTGACCTCATAGTCATAGTATAATAGAATCACAGAATGGTT
>NW_010253939.1:0-269 GCF_000690775.1 Eurypyga helias
GTGGGCACATCCAGGCCTGGAAGCACCCGGCAGCCACCACCAGCGGTCCGGGGTTTCTAGAGCCACAGTTGCCATAGCAACCCCGCTCCGATCATATCATCGCTAGGAAAAAAGCAGCTTTATTATCAACACAGATCTTCCCAAATTAACCCTCGCACACCCACTTGCCTCCAGCCTGCGCTCACCCGTCCCGGTGCCGCCGGCCGGTGCCCTGCCTGGCTGGCAGAGGCTGTGCCGGGGCGCCCGGGGGCAGAGCGGAACACGGGGTC
>NW_010253939.1:304-1433 GCF_000690775.1 Eurypyga helias
CTTTTCAGCCATAAATGGCTATTGTTGTCCAGGCGAGTGTCAGAACTTGAAGTCACCCATTTAACGAGCCCCAGCGAAAGCACCGGCGATGTGAAACGTCCCCCGAGCAGCGCCGTGCTGGGGACCCGTCGGGGTGACAGATGGACCCGGTGGAGGGAGGAGCGGGGCGCTCGGGCTCGGCCCCCAGCCTGCTTACCCCTCCTAGCTCCACTTAAATCAAGAGATCTATACCTCCCCCCTGAAATATTACTGCTAATTCTCTGTGCGAATGTTCCCTGACCCTTCCTGCGCCTCCCGACAGATAAATAATGATAATGAGCATCGAGGGGGGACTCGGCGGCAATGGCCAGTGGGGACCGTGTGAGGGACATGACGGAGACATTTGGAAGGAGCCCGGAGTGGCCCCCACGTCACCCCACAGGGACATCTCACACCCGCTCCCGTGCCGCACACCCGGCTCCGACCCTCCCGGATAACTGATGGGCTGCAGATCGAAGGCCTGAGACAAATCAATTAAGATAGCTACTGTATATTGATTAATACCCATAGCTATAAAAATGTAATTGATTACCTGGAGAAGAGCAGAGGTAATGTACAGAACAGACAGAAAACCTGTCTGAAGAGTGATCAATACTTACATTCAGGAAACTCACCCAGGAGTATAATTGGACAAAGCAGAATTTGGGCCAAACCGAGCAGCGGGAAAATAACGTTGCTAACAACAAGCCATTAGGAAGCTCGCAGGACCGGCCGCCATCTATCCCAGGGAGAGCTTACAGCCACGCTAGCTCTCTGTTTTCACTCCTTTTGGAGAAGGATGCAAAGTGTTGGTTTTTGGACCAGACCCAATGCTCCAGCTGGACTGAGCCTCCTCCCGCTCGGGACAGCCCCCGGACTCCCCACAGGGACACACAAATCCCAGGGACCTTTCCCAGCTGCTGCCGAGTCTCGGCAACATTTTGCTTCCGTTTCCCAGGGATGATCTGACCCTGCCCTGCCCGGACCAAGCGGACTGCTCCTCTCTCCTCATCCACCCGGGAAGCGCACACCGAGAGCGAGCCCAGCGCTCGGCGCTGTCCCACCGCAGACGGAGCCCGTGCGTGGGCCCAACGCTGCCCACCCTGCCTGG
>NW_010253940.1:0-2107 GCF_000690775.1 Eurypyga helias
TCCCTTCCCACCCAAACCATGCTGTCATTCTATACTGTTCTGCTCAAAGCCTGCATTTCTTTAAGTCCGGGCAGGCGGTTACACAACTGTTCTATCGGCCGGGCTGATTCGGCTGCTCTGAAACACAGGCTCCCTCTGGTTCCCTCTGGTATCAAAATGAGTTTGGCTTCTTCAGCAGCAGTTGTGGTCAGTCGCCCCACTGCTGTCCCCGAAGCCGCCCAGGCACGGAGCCTCTCCTGAGAGCACCCTTCCCTTGCGTGTGGGGGGAGGTGGGGGGCAACGGTCCTTGAGCTGGTCACAGCCCTGTGACTGCAGCGGGAACCGAGAGCCTCTTTGGAGCCCACCGGATGCTGGGAACCCTCCTGAAGTCTGCTGTCCCGATGAACGGGGGGAGTTAGAGCCTGGACAGCCAGGCTGCTGCTGGGGACATGCAGCTGCTTCTTCAGGAGTCGCACCAAGCAGCTCCTCCGCGTCGGCTTTGCCCCCTCCTCGCACAGCAGGGATGCCTACGACCACACGCGGCTGCCGTGCTTGGCAAGCACGAGGGAAGGCCCTTGGCCTCACCCAGCCTGGCAGTTGCCACACACACCTCCAGCCCCACTCCATCCCGGACCGGGAGCCCTCAGGTCCCTGTGCCCAAGGAGCTTCCCAGCACTTGAGAAACCATCACCCATGAGGTCCCTGCAGCACCATGGTCTCCCCAGCAGCTGTGGGATGACGGAGCGTGTCCAGCATGTCCGCGTGTCCTGCTGGAGCCCTGGCAAAGCCAGTAGGGTCTCCTCCCCGCGCTCATCCCGAGGAAGAAGAGCAGCCGGAGCTGCTCTGGATGCTCCCTGAGTGGAGCTGCAGAAGGAAGCTCTGGAAGAGATGGAGCCATGGGGGAGGCCAGGTCAGGATGCTGCTGCGTCATAAAAGAGCCAAAGAGGCTTTGGAAGTTGTGAGAGGCCAGCGAGTCCCAGTGCTGCAGCGGGACTGCAGCAAGAGCACCGGAAGGAACAAAACCAGGAGCTGCTCACCTGGAAGACAGACTGCCCAGAGCAAGGCCAGAAGGAGGGCATGGAGGGGCACACTGGTGGGAGTCGGACACTCAGGGCGTGGGGTCAGGGACTGAAGAGAGAGGACCATATACAGGAAAGAGGGAAGGCGAACCAATCAGGGAGAGGTCTCCATCGTGCATACCAAAAACTTCTTTCTCATGTGCTCCTTAAAATGTCTGTGGGTAGGAATGGGCCTGAACTGGTGTCTGCAGGGTGCAGCTCAGCCCTACCCTTATCTGTCCAGCCCAGACTGTCTCTCTTCCCCTCTATATGTATTTATTGCAACCTTGTTCTAAAGTCCAAACAAAATCTTAGTGAAAGGTGGGAAAGGGATATGCTTTTAAATATGAAATAGTTCTTTTCTGTTTCTTCTGAGCATGTCCACACGGTTGTGGGAGCAAAGCCGTGGGCACGGAGCTGGAGCTTAACACTTTCTCCACCCGTTCCCAGTGCTTTGCTGTAAGGTGCCCAGGAGATGGAGAGTAACCCGGGCAGAGTGCTGGGGGTGCCTGCAGCATGCCAATTCAACAGCTGAGAGGTGGTTTAGAAACGCTGTTGGTGAGTGAGCCCCAGAGCCGGGAAGGCTCGTCTTCAGCCTGGTTGGAACCATGTCCGGCACCTGGCATATTGCGGAGTAGACAGCTTTGTGAGCTGTCTCGCTCTGCTGGGCTCTTGGGAACTCTGCAGGGTTTACTCAGGAAAAAGGTATTTTTTTCTTCACAGGGGCTGGTGTGAAGCTGGTTTTGGATTTACCCTGAGAAAAGCGCTGATGAGGTGTCTGTTTAGCTGGTGCTGGGCAGTGCCTGCACCAATCCAAGGTCTTTCCCAGCTTCTGACCCTGCAGCTGCGTTCCCAACTCTCTCCCTACAGGCAGTGGGGGGGCACACACAGCTCAGACAGCCGACCCCCACTGACCGAGGGGGGTGCACCGGACATAGGCGGGGGTGGGCCAGCGGGTCATAGATCACTTGTTTGTTGTGCACTGGTTCGTTAGTGAGCTGGGGGGTGGGTTGAGTTTCCTGGGCATGCTGTCACTTGGGGGTTGCTTGGACTCTGCTGCCATTGCTCTT
>NW_010253941.1:0-12516 GCF_000690775.1 Eurypyga helias
TCGGCCCCAGTCGCCCGCAGGGGCTGGCGGGGGCAGAGCTGCCCGAACTGCCCTGAAGGGTGTGGGGAGAGGACTCGTTTTCGCAGCTCAGTGCCACACTAGAGCGGGTCCTATTACCCTGGCCTTGTTCTGCCCGCTTCTCTCCCGGCCCCTGGCCCAACAGCAGAGCAGCGCTGCTGGTCCGGGGAGTTGGGTTGTCTTGAAGGATCGCTGAGATCAACCAAGGTGTTGTGTCTTTTTTCTTTCAGGTTTCCTCTGTTTACGTGTGTAACCCGAAGCAAGAGTTGTTTTTGCTGCCTCTTCCTTTCAGCGTTTGAAAGGGAACAGCAAAGATGGTGAATGTTCTGAAAGGTGTTCTGATCGAATGGTTAGTAACAGTGCTTACTGCCTCCCCTTGTGTCAGTCTACTTATTTCTTTAGAGCAGGAAGTATTCTAAGTAACTTAAGAGTCTAGACCAAAAACAAAGGACTTGTGTGGGGGAGGGGTGATGCTGAACAACCAGACTTTCCCCAAGTGGTCTTTGGGGAAGGGAGGGAGAGGCAGTTGTAGATAATCCTAATTCTGAATTCCTTTTTTTCTTTTCAAGATACTGTTTTCCACTGCACAACCATTAGACGTTGCCTCTTGGTCTCTATATGGCTTACAAATAATGGGTTTTGTTGTTTGTGAGCAATGTGTTTCCTTACTGATTCTAGAGGGTGATAAGATAGTCTTTCATGCTTTCTTTCCTGCCTTTTTTACCAACTCTAGTCCAAATTCCATTCAAGGCTGACATGTGGCCCTGTTTGTATATCATACTTGAAAGGGATATGCCTATAGTTTGTAAAAGTAAGCATTTGTTGCATGTACATGAATGTGTTTTCATACACATTTTTCATACATGTGCAGGTACGTGAATGTGTTTTCATACAATCTGAAGTCTCTAGACTAAGATAACTGATTATCTCTTAAGTAAAAAGAAGCATCAGTGAAGATTTGTGGGGTCATTGCATAGTATTATACGACATAAGATTTCTGCTCTGCACTTCGATTGTGAACATATAAACAGACTATAACTGCACAAAAGCAGAAGAAAACTGAACCCCTTGTGATGTGCCTGCATGGTGCATACAGCTGTGATCTTGCAGCAGCTAACCTCTGAGCTCACTGGACATTAGACAGCTGAAGTCTGGATGTCTAATGGCTACGTGTGAACAGTTCAGAGCCTAAACTCATCTCTAACAAGAAGCCTATCTTCTCAAGTTTGGCTCTATACTAGTACATTGACAAACTTTCTGAAGCACACAAAATTGCCTGCCTGTAGCTGACTATGTGGAGATGCCCAGAGCAGAATTCTTGACTGACAAGGCAAGAAGCTCCAAAATTGAAGTAGTTAGCAAAATATTTTATTTTGTACCTTGGGTGTTTATTTCACACATACCTGGAGATCTGTGTGTCTAGAGATGCCCAGAGCAGAGTTCTTGACTGACAAGGCAAGAAGATCCAAAATCTGAAGTAGTTAGCACAATATTTTATTTTGTACCTTAGGTGTTTATTTTACACATACCTGGAGATCTGTGTGTCTTTATTCTGTTCCATGACCATGTCCCACTTAGTGTTACCATGCACCTTAATCATTATTCCTGGAAGGGGAGGGAGTTTTCTATTTGATAATAGAAATCAGCATTTGTTATGCCATCAGATGTAGGTTGCTTTTCTCCCCACCTATGTATAAGGGTACCCTATGATTAGGCAAAAAATTCCCTTGTTTACATTTCAAATACAAGTTTTTTACAACCCAGTTGTCTGAGGATGTTTAAGATACCAAATGGACAGGAAGTGGGGAAAGAAAAATAGACACTTCTGAATGTGTAAATTGTGCAAATAAAATAGTGAATTGTTGTATCTTTGGGGAAAAAACCCAAACAAACCAAAAAACCATACTCTTCCAATAAATAGCTGAACACTTCTGAAGATACCACATCAAGGATTATAATCTTTGAGTACTGTAATGAGATCAGTGTTTCTGCTGTGACATACATCTAGTGGCACTGATGACAGTTCTTTATGTTGATTGTGTGAAAACCAGTTTCTGGATGCTGCCTGACATCATACAGGCTGGTCATACCCTCTAGGAAAACAGCTCGTGCCATTTAGTAGTACTAATGTGAGTCATTGAAGTACAGCTGAATGAAACGAGCAAAATCTAAACCTCCCTGCACCCCACCCAAAGAGGGATGTGGAAGAATGCTGGGAACCACATACTTCTGGTTCCTGTTTTTTCTCAACTCTTCCATTTCTCTCTTATTTCTCTTCTTACATGCCAGAGCACATAAAAAATGGCTCTTCTAAAGAAGGTATAACTTCCAGACTTTCTCATTCCCCTTTCCTCAAATTACTTTGTACATTGAAAACTCGTGTTACTCTAGTCATGCTTCTGCAGGTATGAGGCTAATATTAAAGGTGGTTTTTTGAGGTGCTGGCAGGGGAAAGGTTTGGTCTCCTACTGCATCTTTGTACCATATATGCTGTTAGGTAAGGGAGAATTGGTCCTCATGCTGCATTTAAAAGAAAATAAATCTTAAAATGATTCTTTTGTTAACCTTCTACATTATTACAAATTCTTTTTAAGAGTTACTATGTTGCCAAAACAGCTGCGTTCATAATTTTGAAAGTGTCCTGGGCTCACTGATTCCACTTTCCTGTATTTCTTGCATATATTCTTCACCAGTTGTTGCAATTAAATACTAAGTTTTATCAAAGAGCATGTTTTTCCTGTTTTGTAAAAACTAGTATCAGAATAGTACTGTCTGAATTCTTCAAAATTCCAGTGGATCAATGAGCTGACATTTGAAGCTCCTTTATCTAGCTGCTTAGTATAATGCATTTTCCTGTACATGTTTCATTTACTTGTAATTACCATATTTCCAAAATGTTTTCTTCTAAACTTAGGGTGACATAATGAAAAAGACTCTTCAGTTATTGTGCGATAATGTACAATTTGTACATGACCACTTTTTCTCTGTGCTGTACTGCTTTGATCTATGTTCTCCTGAGTTTTGATTGCCCTTACACAAAAATATACTTTAAGCAAACATGTCTTCATGGTGCTATTGCTGAAGTTAGAAATGTATGTTCAAAGTTGCCTTATTAAGGGTTGGGTTTGTGTGGTGTTTTGTTTGTTTGTTTTTTAAGCTACTGTAACAGCAATGTAGGGGCACTTCTCTGCTAAATAAGCTGCCAGTTCTTCTCATTAGATTTCATCATCAGTTTATTTTTATCTCTGAAGTAACCCAAGCAGTTGCTATTGTGAAAGAAACAGCTTTTTTCAAAAGCTTCATAAAGTTTATTTAAGCTGTGAGCAAGTCTTGAAATGAGTCTTAATTTCCCAAAGAACTTTGGGAGTGTCTTCAGATTGGGGGTTTTTGTTTGTTTTTAACAGCATCGTGTTACAATGAGGTGGGATCTGATGTCTGTTTGTCTCTGCAGTGACCCAGCAATGAAGCAGTTTCTGCTCTACTTGGATGAGTCAAATGCATTGGGAAAGAAGTTCATCATACAAGACCTGGATGAAACTCATGTCTTTGTATTAGCCGAGTTGGTTAACTTCCTCCAGGAGAGAGTGGGCGAGTTGATGGACCAGAACTCTTTTCCTATTACTCAGAAATAAAAAGACTAGAGAAATAAGATTGCTGAGAGTTTTGGACTAGCTTGGGTTCAATAGCTTGGGTTGTTGCTTCTCTCTCAGATACAGTGAGGTTACTGAGTTCTACATGGAAGTGGCTACTCTAGAAAATGAATCTTTTTCATAGACAAAGTACTCTTGAATTGTATTTTACTTCTGATTTTGAAAGATTATGGTATCTCTATTAAAATCTTTCAAATGATACATTTGAGGACTTGCCTAGAGAATTTTTGATGCATGCGCTCTGTTTTTTTCTTTAGGATATTTATCTTGCAAGATGGTATGACCCAAAAATTAGAGTAGTGTCTCTGATTTGGAATGGTATATGAACTCCTCTGGCATGTTACATTCCTGTGGAAATGATTAAATGCGGTTATAGTGTGACTGATAGAATGTAAACAATGTTGAATATGTGCTTGATGGAACATCTCTGTAAATTGAAGGCGTGGTCAGATACTGCTTTAATTGGTTTTATGCACCAAAATGAAAGTTGGTGTGAGTTTTCTATGTGGTTTGGGGTTTTTTTTATTTATTTTGATTGTTGGATTTTTTGGGATTCTTTCCAAACATGTTACAAATGCCCCATACTGCTTGCTTACTGTTAACCAAGGCTATGCTTTCTGTGTTGTTTTGGATCTGGGGGGCAGTGATGGGAATCTAGGACTTTGGGGAGGACGGGGGGTATGGAGGGATGGGGATAACAAAATCCATTACCCCAGATCATCACATTTTAATTGTAAACTGATTACTTGCGTATTAACAGTAGCAAATTAAAGGGGTAGCATAAATGGGAGAGCAATTCTTTAGATATAATTGCTTGTATTTTTCCACTGAAGCTAGTATCTAGGCACAATGGGCTATGTCATCAGGAAGGGGAAATAAAGACTTGGTTGCTCTACCTGTGAAGAAGAAAGATGGTTTTGATTTATTTTGAGGTGTTGGGTTTTTTTTTTTTCTCTCTCCCCTATTGTACTTTGCTGCAAAGAAAAACCTCATAGTTTCATAGGGGTTTTTTACACTGTATTTGTAACTCAAAATCTCAGACACTGGGTTATTTAATCAGTCAGCTAGTGAATGATGATAAAAGCTATGAAGATTCCTATTTACAAATATGGCAGATACAGATTACAGAAACGAGAAGAATAACATGTATTATCTTTTATCCTACTTCCTACTGAAAATAGTCAAATTTCTTGGATCTATAAATATTTATAAATGAAAACCACCTAGGATATTACTTCAGAGGGAAGCTTGTTTTTCAGAGCTGCTCATGTACCTCAGATAGATGCCATCTTTTTATCTTTTTGGGGAAAAACCCAAACAAGTGTAACTAGAAAGGCTTTTATAAGGAATGGTTTTCTTTACTGACTCTCCCACCATTAATTTTTTTCTTGTCCAGTAGATATCAGATTAGTTGGTGGTTTTGGTTTTTTTTTTTTCCCAGGAATAGGGAAAGCTTCAGGAGGAAGTTCCATTAGATGTTTTTAATCAAAAAGCTGTCCAAAGACAGTTCTGCAGAATGGCATATATTCCAGGCTCATGTGGATGAGCAAATAGCCCTGTAGAATTTAGCTTCATGTAGTTTCTGGTACGCACCCACCCACACCCCTACTGTTTTTTCTCTGTATAGAACAATGGGGTTTTGTCCAAGTTTCATCTTTCTTTGACGTGACTGTGGAAGCATCCACTTGTAAATCAAGAACCAGCGAACACATCTTCAGTTGAAATAAAAAGTTGAAATCTTTTATGAGTGGTTTATGGTTCCTTACCTATTTCTTGAGATTGGTCAAACACTGACCCCGTAACTGTTGTTTTGTGGAAGACATTGGATGCTCATTTAACAAAGAGATAATCAGTAGTCTTAACGTATGATAGCCTAAAGTAATTTATTTAAAAGTCTTCCATCCTTTCTTTGCAATCCTAGTTTATTTTTCATCCAGATTTTGATGGAAGGTAAATGATCCCTCACTCTTGTCAAATGACAGTATTTGAAAAGTCCTGTTAGAATTACACCTGTAACTTCTCTCTATTTAGCATGTCTAGTGCTTTTCCTTTTAAGTCTGTGCTAAACTTCTTGCAGTTTTTGTCACTTTCTCCTGGTTAATTGTACAATTTTATTGTTGCATTGCCTGCATTTTGGCTTAGATTTCCAGTGATAAATGGCTTACGTAATACAGAGGGATAGACGTTCCAATCTGTATAACCTAAACAATTAGGCATGCAGTCGTCTGGTCTTTGCTCTCAATCTTCTGCAAGCAAACGTAATCATGGACTTTAACTTCTAAACCTGTTAAGACTGAGATCTTTCCTGCAACCTAACCAGGCCTAACTGATTCTGTGCTGGAAGAATAAACAAAAGATATAAAGATGCAAATTGGCATCTCCTTATGGGGTCTGAGGAGCTGAGTTCTTTGTCGTTCCTTAGCGAAAAAAAGTTTTCTTGAATCATGTAATATGGTGAAGGAAATCCAATGAGGAAGTTTTAGAACTTGAGCAGGTGTATGTATTAAAAAATAACCAAGACACCCCAGGGCTTCTGGGGTTGAATAAACTTGGACCCCAGATTGCTCTGTGGTTGGGTTGGGTTTTGTGGAGGGTTTTTTTGTGTTTTGGTTTTTTTTTTAATAATCCTGGTATTTATATGCTTTTAAAAATGCATATATATGTATATACACACACATATACAATGCCCACATGGGAGAAAAGTAGATACTAGCTTTAAAAAATACCAAGACAATTTGAGATAGTTAACATTTACACTTACAGGTTTTTAAATATTTTTGCTGGCTTTCATTTAGGTATGAAATGTGATCAGTGAGTGGAGTTTGGAATGAAACATTGTGTTAATATCTTATTTTTTTTAAAGGCTGTAAGCATTTGAGAATAAAAGGTTAAGGAGATCTGTTTAAATATATACGTGTTTTGCTAATGGAGTTGATATGGTGAGAACATTGGCTCTCACTGTATTTGGAAGAGTATATGTTAATTTACCATTTCTAGCCATAGCTGGTAAGTTCACTTCTTTTTGCTGGTGTCTAGCATAGGGACTATACTCTGCTTGGCTCCTGCTTGAGCAGGAAAAATGAGGCTTGAATGACAGGCTTCTTGGTACTTCTTGTTCAAGTGGCAAATTTTATCTTGACAGACTGTCGCTGCTGAGGGTTGAGCTGGTGCTTCACTCTTTGCTTTTGGTCTGAGTTGAAAGTATCTTTTCTGCTGGAGGGAAAGCACAGTAGAATAATTACCGAAAGGAGACTTACTTGAGCTTCATTTCTTATTTGCGACTTATTTATACTTGGCTCTAAAAAAGCTTGCCAGTTCACTTGTTTGTGATATAAACAGTTGCTCTTGGATAGTTGCTGTAACTTTGAACAAGCTTATAAATACCAGTTTCATTAACACAAACGCACAAGCCAAAGGGTGGTATTTGACAAAAAGATGAGAGATCTCTCTAAAGCAAGGTAAGAGAGTTTGAACAATGCAAGCAAAGTATTTACGTTAAATATGAAGAGAGGGGTGGAAACTGGAAATGCAGCTTCTTATTAAAATACGGCAATAGCACCCCGTTTTTTATGAAATTTACACTATTTGGTGCTTTGGGTTTCTTGTTCAAGCATCGGATTTTTTTGTTTGTTTACTAATGGTCTTCAAAGAAAGCTGTGTGATATAACCATAGTGTAGCATGAAAGCAAATAAGCCTAAATGCTGTCACATACTTAGATACTTTCGGAAATTGTGGGATAAGCTAATTCTGGAGGGTGGGGTTTTTGTGACATGAGGGTTGATAGCATGATGAAGATAACCCTGAGTTAGTCAGTATATATAGGGATTATAATGAATTTCTTGGCTTGTTACCAACACGTAAGTCCCCTTCTCTCCAGTACAACAGTTATGCCAGGCAGGATAATTGTCCAGTACAGTAAAGGAGGAAATAACCAGTGATCAGTAGGGAGAATGGATGTGGCCCTAAGAAAGAAAACTGTGCTGAAAGAAAATAGGGAATGCTTCAGGGAGTTGCACCATTTCACCTGAGAGAACCCAGGCTGCATGGATTTGACTTTGTAGCTAAACTGCCAGTGTTGTTTCATAAAGTCAGGCTTCTGAATCCATTTGGGATGAAGGATGATAGAGTGGTTTTGTTTGTTTAGAAATTTAATGTGCTTATAGTGATAGGCTGGGTTTTGTTCTGTGTATAACAGTGCTGACAGCTAGATAGCTAATGGGATGTGCTATACAAAAACTTCTGCAATTGCTCTTGTACATTAAGAAACCTTATTTTACAGTCTTTCCAGAATTGTAGGGTATATTCAAAAGCATATCTTTTGAATCCTTCTTATTTTTCTAATGTGGCATAACAGATTTTACTCTTCTTTCTCATTCAAGTTAACTCTGCAGGGACACCTCAAGTATGCAAGAACAAACTAGAGAACATGTATTTTATGCATTAACAGGATTGCTGAGCAGAAGTAAACAGGATTGTTTACTGTGAATTGAAGATAATGGTATTTCATGGTGAAGTCAAAATGACTTATTTTAACTTCTCGTAGCTGGCGTTACCACTATAAAATTGTCCAATTTCAGTCAGACCCTAGGTTGAGCTTGCAAAAGCAGGGCTCTAAAAACTATATATATATAGAGATAATCAACAGGTCTTTAATCATATAAGCCACCACAGGCTGAGAGGTATATTTTGCTCTTCCAACCAGGCAGCAGGCCACTGAAGAAAACAGTAAGCTTTTGTGATAAATCTTTTCGCAGTTCTGATATCATCAGATACTGATCCTTCTCCCACACCGACTCATTGATTATCCCACAGATGATCCCAATAAAGCTGGTGGAGGTTACTGTGAAACGAGGCATTACTCAAGCTGCCAGAATTGGGTGTCCATGTTTGTTCTGTAATTCAGGCTTTGGCAAGGCTTACATGTGCTATACAAAATTAAGATTTCAATAGATCTGTGAAGTTCATAATGGTGGAAGAACAAATTCTTTTTACACTGCCATTACCTTTGCTTTTGTGACTTAAAAAATAGGGTTCCTGACAGAAATAGGATGTGGAACATGATTTTTAATGATTATTATTGTTAATGTGGAGTGGAAGTAATATTTTACCCATCGTTGTTTCTTATGAAGATTTTTCAGAACGGAAGACTTAATTTGAAGGCAAACCAGTAAGGGGAGCTCTTAGCAATATTTTAAACTGCTTTCTAAAAATTGCTGCAGCTTGGGCAATGGTGGGTCAGAGACTTACCGTACTTTGGAACATGAGTATTTTTCTGGGTATGCTTTCAGCTGGAGATGAACATTCAGCCTCAAAGGATCCTTCTAGAAAGATATTTACAGTAAGAGATTTTGGAATGTAGTACCTCTAGCTCTGAATTTTCTTAGATGTTTTAGTTAACCAATGTTTTCTTTCTGTGCTTAGGCGCACAGTCCCGTTACATTAAAATGATGTGTCTGAAATATTGTCTTCCCTTTTGGATGTTACTGGTGGGTCTGTGTATCTCCACACCACTAGCCTGCTTTAGGAGTTGCTCTGTAGTAAGTTAAATTACTGAGTGTAAATCACAGCGAGACATCGTTGATAGAGTCAGAAGTAGCTTTTATCTTATTTCCTCATCATACAAAATGCATGTGATTGCAGGGTACCCGTTCCTCAGTGCACATGCACCCACACTGTATGGAAGACACATACAAGAACTGTTCAATCTCACTATAGTTCAGTTTGCACCGTGGATTTCTGCATCTGTATCCCTAGGGTGTTGCTAATAGTACATAGAAATGAGATCTATTATAAGGTCCCCCTGCCCCAAAGTGAATAGCTTTATTGGTTTACACTTCTATAAAGGTAAAATTCAGACAAACAAAATGACCACAGTACCTACCAGTTAAGTTTTAATATGAGGGAGGAAAAAACCCTACTAGCTTGGATATTAGTGGTTGTATTTTTCCTATAGACAGAAAAAGTAATTTTCTCTCCTCTGATTGCGTAGCAGTAATAAGCTGGTTAACTGCAGAATAGAAACCGACTATAAAATTGCTGTCCAGTGAACAAATTTAAAAAGTAAAAATTTTTAGAGTGTTATTGTTAGCTTTGAGATTTTTGTTCTAGAGCAATTCTGGGTGCTAGTAACAACAGCAAGTATAAGGTTGCTGGAAGAAATCTCCCGCTCAGATTAATATTTCTTTTACCACCAGAAAAGCAGACTCATAATACCCATACAGGAATGTACTCAACACACCAAAGAAAATACAGCCAACACCAAAACTCTGATGGATAATTGATTAGCCATAAAACTAGCCCCTCAGGAAAGAAACAGCAAGCAAAATTTCTAGATGACTATATATCGAGGAAGTTGGCTTTGAGTAGCTTTTTTTGAAAGCCACTTCTGCCTGTTGAGTCTGCTGTGTGACAGCAGGAGCCAGAAGGAGCTATAGGGAGGCATTCTGAGACTGTGTTTCAGGAGGTGGTTCCTAAAGTTGTTTGCTACCCGTATGAAAAACGACGAAGCTGAAACTGCCTTTTCCATATGCAGAGTTATTCTAGCTCATATCTTTTTTTAAAATGTACTACAAAACAAAAGGAACAGTAAAGGTGCTGGAAAGAACTTTTATTGTTCGAATTCCTAACTACAGGAAGCAACCCGTTATACCTCTCAGTTTGAAACAATGGAGGAGGCTTTTATGTACTGGAATATTTTATTATCATAGTTACATGAAGATCATAACCACAGAAAACAGATAAGACTGCTAAGTTTAAGACTAATGGTCAGACACTGGCAACACTTCATCCTTGCTCAACTTTGAGATTAGTCACTTGTGCCAATATTTTAAACTCTGCTAGTCAGGAGGCTTGTCTTGGGACATCTGGGGCAGAATCATAATCTGGATATGCTGGAAACTTGTCATTCTTGGTTCAAAGGAACATCAAAGTCTGGATTTTTCAGTCTCAAGACAGCTACGCTTAAACATGACAGGTAATTTCCTCATTTGTCCTAGCACCCAGTATATAATGATGATGGTCATGCACATTTGTAATGTCTGTGATGACAAGAAATAATGCAATAACAAAGTATCATGTGCAATTAAAATGGTGATGTACAGATTTGATTTTCTCTTTTAAAAGTATGAAAATAAAAATACATATGAAAATAAGTTCTGTGTGCACCAGTAAGTATGGCACGGAATTCATTCTTAGTATGATCTCTAGTGCCAAGTGGTTGATACTTTTTAATGAAGCACCCATTTAAATATATGTAAGATGTGTTAAAAGTGTTGAGAAATGCCAAGTTATTAGTTCCAATTTCTTGCAGATGTTGGTAAAAAAAATCATTACGTAATAAACATACAAAGCAAATACTAGCAAAACAATTAAGGGTTTGTTCATGCAAATGTGAACTTATTACTAAGTACAATGTATTTACTACTCGGAGTTGCTCTGCTAGCTTTCGAGACCTGATTGCATGCAATACTAAGCACTACATTTAACAGTAATGTTTTCACTTCTCTCTTACTACTACAACTGTGAAAATTAGTTCTCTCTGAGGAGGGAAGATGTTAACAGCATGATTTTGGTGAGACGACAGCTCAGCTTTAAGTTAATTGGTATAATCTAGTGGAGAAGTGTAAAGTCTGACATTGCCCTGTGATCTTAAGCAGATAGCTTTGCTTTGCCCCAGTGTAAATTTCCTCATCTGTAAAAGATTACTTGTTTTTTCTGCTACTCCTACCAAGCAGGACTGCGGTCTTGCTTTGTATTCTGTCTGTACAAAATGCACAGTGGAAGTCTGTCCTGCTCTCTGTTCCTCTTGAAATACAAGTATTCTCTAGTAAAAGTAAATGTTGGGGTAATTTATAACATACGTAGAAAAATATGCATTCAGTTGTAGGAGATCTTGCTATGCTAGTATGTAGCTTACCTGCATGCATATTAAATATTGCTGTCAATCAAAGATTCTTAGGTCTTTGTAGCATCCCATCCTGGCCTAACCACTGTTCTGAGTGACAGGTTAGGAAAACTCTGTGTGTGTGTCTATATATTTTATACACACGCATGTATGTGTATTATATAAACACACATACACACAAAAGTAACTGTGTATCTGTGTGTGTGCATATATATGCATATGCAGTGTGCATATATATATACACTCACTGCAGCTACACATATTATGCTTACCTCCTGGGAGAAAGGTATTCTTCCTTCCCCAACAATACTTCTTACAATTTAGGGAGGAAAAGGTTGCTTTTGCAGTCTTTGCCCTGAGTAGCATCATGGTAAGCCTCAAGCATGTGCAGGGTTCTTAAGGGCGAATGAACATAGGAAATTGCAAAGGTGAAGGGCTCTGGAGGATTGAGTCGGAGGACCCTTCCTGAAGTAGCAAAACCGTGGCAAAAGCCGTGAAGGAACAAGTATGCAAAAGGTCCAGGACAAACTGAGGCACAAAAAGGAAGCCTACAGTGGGTGGAAGCAGGGACAGGTAGTATGGGAGGATTACAGGGAAATTGTCCAACGAGAAGTCAGGGAAGTCAAATCAGGAAAGCTAAAGCCCTGACAGAATTAAACCCAGCAAGGGACATCAAGGCCAACAAGAAGGGCTTCTATAGGTATGTAGGTGATAAAAGGAAGATCAGGGAAAATGTGGGCCCTCTGTGGAAGGAAACGGGAGAGCTGGTTTCCCACGATATGGAGAAGGGAAATTATTTCCCCCCCTCCCTCGGGACTAGGAGAATGGATAGCCACCCATCAGAGGTGGATCAGAGGATCAGGTTCAGGAACACCTGAGGAACCTGAAGGTGCACAAGTCCATGGGACCTGATGAAATACATCCACAGGTCCTGAAAGAACTGG
>NW_010253941.1:12944-20083 GCF_000690775.1 Eurypyga helias
GGGCTGGATGATTGCACTCAGAGTTGTAGTCAATGGCTCCATGTCCGAGTGGAAACCAGTGACGACCGGCGTTCCTCAGGGTTTGGTGGTGTGACTGGTGCTGTTTGACATCTTTGTCAGCAACATGGGTGGTGGAATTGAGTGCACCCTCAGCAAGTTTGCCGATGACACCAAGCTGTGTGGTGCAGTGGACATGCTGGAGGAAAGGGATGGATCCAGAGGGACCTGGACAGGCTGGGGGGGGGGGGCCCTGCACACATCCTGGAGGGAGTTCAACAAGGCCAAGTGCAAGGTCCTGCACCTGGGTCAGGGCACAAGCACAAGTACAGGCTGGGCGGGGAGTGGATCGAGACCAGCCCTGAGGAGGACTTGGGGTACTGGTGGATGAAAAGTTAGAAATGAGACAGCAGTGTGCGCTGGCAGCCCAGAAATCCAATCTATGAAATTGCGGTGCTAATAAGGATAACCAGACCTTTCACATATGGAATTTATTTCCTATCCTACTATAACTGGGATTAAAATGATCAGTGCTTTAATCAGGCATTCATGAAAGTAAGGGGAGGGTGTGTGTGTGTGTTTCTTTTCTTTATATGCAGAGCTGCTTTTTATCATCGTATTATATTTTACTAAAACCACAAAAAACAATCAGTATATTCATCATATCTTCACAGTGTATTTTCCTACTGTTAAATCTAGATTGAAATTATGTTTTCAGTGGAGTAAAAGGATGTGCATGTTTGATCATGTTCCTTTATAGGACTACACACAATAAATTGCAAGTACCTTGCTTTAATTTTCTACTGGTATTTTCTGTTGTGGAGGGTGATAGTGCAGAAGATACTTATTTGGGACTCTGGTGATAAACTGCTGGTAGAATTGTGGTGTTTAAACCTTGAATATTTTGATGGCTTATCTCTTACTTTTTCATATTTCTCTTTTTATTTTTGTATTTGAGTGTTTTCTCCATTGCAATTTTCCAAAAAAATGATTGCTTAAGCTTTGCTGTGCTCTTACTTGAACTGATCACAAGAGCACACTTGGAAATGACAAGAGGTTTTGAAGAAAATATATATGGCATGAGTCTTTGTCAAGTTAAGCTAAAAAAGATAATAAATGTATATCTCAGCCATTAAAGCACTTACGTGAAAAGCCTAGGGACCTTGAAAATATTTCAACCAGCTGCTATTTATTTTAATATTCTAATGTGGGCTTTTCTGAGAAAGTTACATTAATTGCTTTTTTAATATTCTAGACCTATTCAAAGGTCTCACTTTGAACTAGGGTTTCATAATGCTAAACTACGTATGAAATGCATGAGAAGGGGCCCTAACCTGATGTAACTAATGAAATAGGCAAAAATTGACTGTGTTTGTTTAATAGAGTAACATATAAGTAGAATGATGTCTGTCTCTCCTGGCTCTTCTGAGTACCCATTTCAAGTTTAATTATCATTCTTCAGTGTAATTGATCACAACGGTATGCAGAATTCTAGGTGAAGTCTTCACAGTACCAGTGCAATAGCATTTATATTCCAGATCTCTCTTGGAAAAAAACCATTTGATACTTTCCTGGAGTATTAGCCCCTTTCATGATCTCAACAGATTGATGCCTTACATATGTTTTGTTGCTGATAGGCAGATACAGATTTTTCTTCTCCTCTCTTTTCAGTTGATGCCTTCAGTTTAAAATGAGCATTTGTAAGTCCTTCAGTTCATGATTTTGAACTTGGCACTATCATATTTTATCCTATTTTTTTATTAGTCTGCTTCTGTGGGTCATCCATTCTTTTCTGAATGATATATTCTGGTTCTAGTCTGTATTGTTGATTCTCAAGTTTGTGTCATCAGAAAATTTTATTAGCACACATGTTTCTGTTCTAAGGTCAACTAACCAAAATATTAAAAAGGTCAGTATCATGACTGATTGTTCAGGGACTCCATTTATAGTATCCCTTCAGTCTGTTTTCTTTGGAGCACTATGCACTGACATCCTTTTACGTTACGATCCCTTGCCATGTGTACTAATCCTCATCTCTTCAGTTTAATCAGTATCTTGTGTGTCACTATTTTAAATACTAAGTATAGTTAAATGAAAATACACACATGACTATATTTCCTCTGTTTAGCACAGCAGTTATCTGAAGAAGAAAAAATGCAGAAGTTGCATTTCTATCCAACTTAGTGTACGTTGTCCCATTTTCCCTTCTACTAAAGTGTCTGCTCTTATCTACAAAATCCTTATGTGCCAGTCACAGCAGGTAAATAACTCTGAGCTTGCCCTTATTGTTCCATTTCTTGAATACAGGTACAATGTCTTCTCTTACACATCCTAGGGTTGGCACACTTAATTTTAAAAAAATGTTGTTGCTTTTAATGTGTCATTTCTTTCAATATCCTGGGATGATACCTTGTTTTTCCTGTTCAGGCTACATTAAGCTCCTTGGAGAAGTGTCTGTGGGGGAAGTATGTGGAAGGCTGGAGCTGTTTCCACAACAAAAATGAGGCAGAAGGAAACTGGAGTGAACAGCCAGTCGACTGCAGGATTTGGTTAATCATCAGTCAGCCTGCTTATTCTCCTCAGCTACTGAGGAAATGATCGCTGTTTTGGGGAATCTGCCCAGGCAGGCTGATTTGTTTCTCTTTATTGCAAGGTTAGGTACATCAAAAGGAAAATGCCTTTTGGAATTAGTTGAATGTATGAAGCAAATAAAAATGAGTTAAGTTTGCGTGTGAATGAATAGATTTGTGTGTGAATGAAGTTTGTGAAGTGAAGAAGTTTGCATTCCAAACTCGCAACGCATTAAAAATGGGATAGTCATTCATGCTGGAAATCTGGATAGAGGTGAAGGAGGAAGACAGAATAACAGAGCTGCCTACAAGAACAGTTTACCCATTGTCACACAAGACACTTAAGTATCTATTCTAGTTTAGGTTCTGTGAGGTGGTGTTCCACAGGTGAACTGCTCATGTCCTTCTTTTATAGTGCAATTTTTCCTATTTATTTTAATTTAGAGTATTTTGATATTTCTCAGCTTACCTTTCTTTGCTCAAGGACTGATAAACTGGAGTGAAATAGTGACATACCTTAAACTGAGTTTTGGGCTTCTTGACTGTGTAGCAGATGTAGTTGATTTGGGAGCCATTTAAAATCTTTACTTGATTATTTCTGTTATTAATTATATTTATATTTAACAGCTTGTGATGGAAACTGAAGGCTAAACTTCAATGCCTTTATACTGATAAATAGTACCACTGATGGACTCTGTGTTCAAAGGAAATCTTTATTTGCTCAAACATAGCAGAATACAATGGACAAGAACATTTGAAGAAATCCATCCAGTACTGCCAGCCAGAGACATTTCAGATTGGGCAACTGATATTGGAGAATTTTGTCTTCCTGAAACCTGTAAATATTAACGGACTTTCTACTTTTTCCACATCTATTCTATTAAACATTGGGAACTCTAACTCAAGAGTTGTACAGCAGCCAGGCTTCTGAAAAGTCACTGGCCAACAACCAACATGGGCTGATGGAGGCAGCTCTAGATCATCAAAGCAATGAGAGGTATGAGCAGGATTTCCCTTCACATCTCTGTTCTAGACTGAAATGGAATAAAATAATTTCTTCTATTGGCAGTTTAAATAGGATTTAAATGATGCATTTTTCAGAAAGTGAAGGCAAACTTTCAGCGCAAAGACCTCAGTCCTGCAAGTACTTAGGCATATTAATTTGTTGAACTCAGATATTGGTAAGTGTTTATGATGATAGGGATTGAGCATGGATTTAACTGCATGCCAATGTTGAACTCATTCTGCTCACCTGCTAATGATTACACCTGAAAGGGGCAAGAACTGAGTGGTTGGGGTTTTTTTATTTGGTAGAACTAGGCCACTTTTTCCTTGGGTAAGTCAAGAACTGGTTTTTGTTTTCTCTTTTTCCTACCTTAGGTATCTGGACTTACTAGATCTGCATCTTTAAATTAAACTGTCTCTGGGTTGAGATTAATTATGAAGAGCTACATCCCCAAAAGAGACTTAAAACAACATCAATAAAAAAAAGCTCTGAGTTAAACTAAGGGGTCCAAAAGGATCTTAACAATAATGGTTACATTTGATTTTTCAAGGTTACATTTGATTTTTCATGTGTGTTTCCCCTTTTCCATGGCACATATGGAACACTTTGAGGAAGTGATTGTATGATTAAAAAAACAACCACCCTTGACTTTACGTATAAAGAGCACACAGAGAACTATCAGCTCACCAGTTCCAGGAAGATAATGCCTGCAGAAATCAGTTTTGTTCTTTGCAGTGTTGATGTTGCTTGCATTTGGAAGGCAACCAAGTCCTGTGCTTTTTCTGTCCCAACATACCCAAGTTGTATAAATGAGCATGAACAGCTGGGTAAGATGTAAAAGCATAGGCCTTGCCATGATTGAAATGAGCAGAGCTGGGTTCCTTCTAAAAAGGCATGTGTCTTATTGCCTTTGACCTTAAATTCACAATATTCCAATTGTAAAAGTAAATTTACAAACTTTTCGTTACAGTTTCTTGACTGATCTTTTATTAACCTGTCAAGTTTTATCAGTAACTAAGGTTTTCTTTAGTTCAGTAATACCAAGAAGTGAATAGAAACACAGCCTTAAAAATATATAGGGTTTTTTAGGCGTCATAATAACATTAACAATGTTGCATGATATGATGACTTTGATTAACACAATTTTAGGTTAGTGTGTCTATTCATTTGTACTGATGAAGTTGCATTAAATGTTGCAGTGGCTATTGAAATGTTTATGCTGTTAGCTCCATAATATAATGAACTGGTGCTTTAGGTCAAGCTTATTACACTGCAGGAAGGGATGGAGTAGACTAGAAAAGGAAAAGGTTGTCTCTCCCCTATGTTTTATATAAATCTTTAAAAAATATTTTGGCCTGTGAATTAAGTGGGTTTTAAAATGCTTGATTATCCTAGAGCTGTACCTTTAGTCACAGAAAAAGTACAAAATAGTAGTTGCACAAAACTGATGCAATACAGTAGTGGTATTTGCCTAAGTGTGATCTGTCTTTGCATTTATAGAGCACCACTGTCCTATAGACAAGTTAAAAGAGCATGTGCTATTTCTGTAAACGCTATAAATAATAGAGGTTTTGACTTGTGTTTTCACTTTGGAAGCTGAGGCCTTGTCTTAACTGCAAGGATACTCCTGGGTTCCTGTCACTCAAATTATAGACTTGATTTGAGCTTGCTGTGGCTCCCCTACTGCCCACAGGTGAATGTTGATTCACACACAGAGGTTAAAAAAAAAAGTGGGGAATTGCTCCCCTGTTGCAAGGTTTAAACACAGCCTGAAGCATCTGGTTCCAGTTTCAGGGATTCTTCTATATCTGTGTGAATTTGGTTTTGGAAAATAAATATGTTACGTTGATGGAATAAGCTGCAGCAACTGTTCGTCCTCCTGGGTATATTTCTTCAGCCCTCATCACGTGCAGGGAGCAGGATGGGTAGGACTCCTGCAAGGCACCACTCAAAGCCATCATCATAGCTTGTAAAGGCTGGTGAACAGCTACCAGACATAGTTTTCTCTTGTGATTATGAACCCAGCTACAGAAGACTTCTAATACAGCTGAGAGAAGGGACTAGTAGACAACACTTTTTACGCTGTAGTTAATGCACCATCAGTGGAGAGGGCAGGATTACAAAGGGGGTTAAAACTGCAGCTGTGTTTTGAAAACCTCTATGTGATGTTTTTTGCTTTACTACCTAAACTTAATTCTTAAGATGGCCTGTAAATTAGGATTTGAGCTAAGGCACAGATGGCTTAAGTTAAAGACAAGCATTTAGTGATAGTGTTTTTTAGTGGTTTGCCTCCTCAAGGCTTTCTGCTGCAGAAATAATCCCAATATAATAAATCTTAAGACTGCCAATAGGGGGCGTGGGTGAGGGGTAGATGGTGGTGTCTTTTGCAGATATTCAGGAGGTAATTCAGGGACCTTGGTCTTCACAGCTCACCAGTTGATAATAATTTGTAATGCACGCAGAAATGGAGTCCTAACTTCCTGGTAACTTTTTATTGCAGTTCAGCTATAGGACTATTATTCCACCTTTGGAGATGCCCAAAGGTTTGGCCTGTGTTGTGCAACTGAAGGTCTTCAGTAAAAGAGCAACTTTTTTTCTAAATGAGGATTACATTAACAGACAATCTATACCTAGCTCTAACACATTATCTCAGGCTTCAGTCGTCCATGTTTTCAGAGAACTAGCTGGTCCTCTGGCACAAAGTCTGGCCCCTTCTTGCTATAAGTTGTAAGATAAAATCCTTATGGAGCTTTGGAGAGGAGTGTGAAAAATATTTACCCTTAAAGTTTCTGTGAAATGGTCAGTAAGTTTTGATTACTAAAGCCAGCAGGGGATTGGGCCTTTTCACTTCTTGCTCCCCATGCACTTGTTCTTCAGATGGCTTTTTTAGAGCTGATCATTACAGCTTGTTCCTAATTTCCTTAAATTACTAAGTGCTTCGCACTTACCTTTAGGCATTTCATTGCTCCTTTCTGAAGAAAGGGAATATGGGCTCAATGTGATACCAGAATACAGTTTAAGAGTTTGTTTGCGATACATATCCCTTGTTACCAAGGCTCCCCCAGGTCTTGTAGTGTTGATATCTCTGGACTGTATCCTGACTTGCCAGGTTTCAGCGTAAAGGCACTCTCATGTAAGACACCCCCTTGACCTGTTCTTGTAAGCGTTATTTTCTGGGAGCAAAGGTTATGTTTAGCATGGGACACCGGTCAACCCGGTTCATTTTTCACTCACTGGGGCTTTTGGTTTAAGTCAAAATGCAGGAGTATGGTGGTGGCTGGGCGGAGTGTTGAGGTACATGATGGGACTTGATGCCCCAGCTCCTGGCACCAGCTTCTTTCCCTTCCCTCTGCTAGCCCTGAAGGTAGAGCTGCCTTTTCCCTCCTAAGGGCTTTGTTATCAAATAGCCCCCACTGCCGTCTACAGCCTTGGCTGCGGTGCATCCTGTGGCTTCTTTTTCAGAGGGGGGTACGGAAGGTAAAGGGGCTGGGGAGGACGTGGGGGCGGCGGCCTTGGCCCCCCCCGGCTGTTTCCCCTTGTCAATAAGCTGTTACGGTGTCACGGCG
>NW_010253942.1:0-8147 GCF_000690775.1 Eurypyga helias
TGATTCTATGATCCTATGATTCTAACAGCTGAGTTGACACTAGATTAATTATGTCTTTTGCACAAATCCTTCCCTGAAGGAATGCTTATTTTGGTGTAAAGAATCTAGACAGAACAAAGCTGTTTTCCTATTTCAGGGGAAAAAAAAAAATCAATTAATTACGTGAGACATCCTATCACTCAGGCTACTAAAATATATAGTGTCAGTTTATTCAGACAGAGATGAAGATAAACGCATCCATTAAATAAAAATATTATGCTGAAAGAACGTATACATTATATATAAAAGCACTCGAGTTCAGGAGCACTGAACCTGCACTGAGTGCAAGTATGACAATAACTTTATGCTCTCTGCGTGCACAACAACAACAGTACAGTGTCTTCCCTAACAACATTATGATCGGAACTCGCCGTATTATCCACAACATCCTGAAAGTTTATTTGGTTGTGTTTACCAGTATCTTGAGATTTCATTTCCTCTTAGCTCTTCCACAATTCCCTGCAAACCCAAAGATCTGGCTAATCTGTATCTTCCAGTCATTATTTTACTTTCTAATTCAATTTCTACAAAAAAAAAAAAGTTAGTATAATACGAATACTTCAGCTGACACAAGATGATTTAGGTGATGTGATTTTTTTGAAGTGGACAAGGGAAAGATGGGCATAAAGAAGGCCAAAGACTACACAGAAACACAGCAAAACATACATGCATGTGGTTTTTTTTAAACACAGAGAGCGCTATGATTACTGAAAATATTGAAGTATTTATATATTCCAAGCTTTGTGTCTCTCTATTCTATCCATAATAGAGATGCCAATATCATCTATCTGGATCTTAATTCTAAACTTAGTACTCAGTTTGCACAAATGAAAAACAGATAGTAAGTAGAGATCGGCCGAGTTACACACATACACAGATTCTCTTAAGTCGGATTGCTAAATAGACATTTTAGTCATTATATGACAAAGCCTGATTTCACTAGCTTGGTCAAAAACAGAATCATAAATAATACAATGACTCATCCTGCAAGGCACAAAACCATTCCAACTTCAGTTAACTGATAAGAAATTGAGTATGTTATGACAACAGATGAGGTACTGCATTTCTTGTTCCCAACAGTGGACTGTAAGTTAACATGCTCTGTTGCATTACAAACAGTATGATAATTAAAAGAACAGTGATCTGAAAAAGTACAGTTTAATGTATATTTTGTCACATATAACCGTGATACCTCTTGTCCAACCTATCAGAAATACAGTTACTCTCAAATCCCTTAAGAATAGTATCATAAAATCAAAACTAGGAAAAACGTAAGGCATACAAATCTGGAGGTCAAATCTATCTCTTCCTGACCAAAAGTGCTATTAAAGGAGAAAGTAAAACAGGTGACACAAAGTAACGTGACAAAATTATAGGTCTTTGCTGCGAAGAGACAGGGAAACCCGATACGGTGCATAAGGACATGTGGGTGAAGAGTTATGTTTTTGTTTTCAATACCTTCTGTTTTGAAAGGTAGATAAAAACATTCTAAATTTACAGGCATGTATACCCCCTCCCTGTGTTTTGATGCTTAAAAGTCACATCTCATCCAGCTTCCCCACACCTGCCCTGCTCCCTGCCCACACCTCATGCAACGCACACAAAAAGTAAGGACACATTACACGTAGTAAAGCGTGACGTATCATCAAAGTAGGGCATCACAGAAACAATACAGGGAGGCATTTCCTGTGTTTAGGCTCCCGAAAACCTCCTCTGCTTGTCCCCCATCTATTTACACCAGGAATATGTCTACTCAAGCACCTTCGCTGATCACAGCAGTTCCCACAAGGAAAAGATGGTCTCTGAAATATGCCTGAGAATACCACATCAGGGCATAACATCATCCAGGAATGCTATGACTCAGAGAGCATCCTTTGAAGGGAAATTGGAGCAGCTACATCTTAATTCTGTCAGTATCTTGGAATTATCTGCAGGCAGTGCTCTCCAGCACCAGATAGGCACAATGCTGCTCCTTTTGAGGAAAGCATCACAGATCCAAATGTGCATTGCAGAAGGCCACCTTATCCCTCTACATCCAGTTACTACAGCACAACCTCTATCTGTCTTGGAGGCAACAGATCCCTGTCCCCACTGCACTACTCTTCCTCTGCCTGGATTTACTCCTTTACATAATGAAATCCAGAAATGTTACAAAAACATTGGAAAGGACCTGTTCCCATGTTCTGCATGAAAAAAAAAATCACTGCTTGCAAAGTCTGTAGTCCTTAACAAACCAATAATGTTGAATCATAAACAAGACAGTTCTTAAAGAGCTATAGAACTGGCAAACTTAAGCTCCAATTCATGTGATTATGGCATTAAAGATCCAACTCGTGATTATAGAACAAAAACAATCACAAGTCTTGGAACTACTCTGCTTCTCACAAACTCAAGTTTTCCATTCGCAAGGTCATATTATATAGATGTATCAAAGACGTGTGAGGGCAAGCAGTTCGCTGGGAGCTACCTGCCAGTCTGCAGCACTGAAGACAGGGTTTGGTAGAGTTTTTCTGGCAGTGTGCCTCCCTGTTCACCTCAGGCACATGGCTACTTCTCAACATTTCCATGTCCCAGAGTATTTTATTAATTACTCAGCAGTGCTTCAGAGCTCTCTGAAATAGGAAGTATGTGTTGGTTATGATTCAGTAAGTCCTGACAGCATCAGGGGGATGATGTCTCTGTATTTTAAAGCTGTTTACTTAAAGGCAGAAGGCATCCTACTCTATTTTGTTCCACCTGGCAGGAAATACTTCACGTAAGGAAAACAAGAAGTGTTCAGAAGATAAACAGTATGTTTACTAACTCTTGAACAATCAGTAGCATACTCACATGGGAAGTCATCCACAAACATGGGGTCTATGTTATGCAGCAATTCCACTCTGGGGGAAGGTCTTCCTTCACTAGGAGAGATTGCAAAAAGAAATGTTAATGTCCTCCTACAGCTCATTAGGACTCTGTATGTTTTATTTTAAGGCTTTTTGTCATCCTAATACAGAATGAGATCATAATCATAAACGTAATTGCTATCAACTTTAATCTGAGTGGTGTTGTCCAGTCTAGTAGCAATAACTTTTCCCTCTATCAGTGTTCCCTGCCTTCACTGCTCTTTATTGGGATTATTCACAAGTTTACAGGGTACAGAATTGGCCCTACCAAAGCAGGGGTTTACAATAATCAACTCAAAAATCAAATTTCACCGAACAAGCTGGCACGGTACTTGCTATGCTGTCTGCATACCTGGATGAGTGCTGGAAGCGTTTTGGCTGGGTGCCTCAACAAATACTAGAGGCATTGGCTACCCCTCAAAAAAACCACCTTTGATTTGTAATTGAGGTCACAAGGATTATTTAGATACTCTGAAACTTCTTGTGGAGGAAAAAAAAAATATCCCTCTTTTTCTAGCCGTTGACTACATAGGCGTGGTGTGGAATGAGCCTCTGAACTTAGCCATAAATTTTCTGAATTAAGTAAATCCCAGTCCTAAAAAACTGAGCAGAAGAAATTTACTCCTTATAAAGTGCAACATGAGTAGGGAGTCATAATTAGGAAGAACCTTGGCTACATCACAACACAGCAATATTTTATTATTTGACCATGATCCTAAACACATCTTTCTAGAAACTTAAGAAATTTTTATAAACTCTTTTTTTTTTTTTTTTGTTAAGGAGCTTCATTGTAAGGCTCAAAAATTCAACCAGGGCCCCTGAACTACTTGAAATTAAGAACATAAAATAAATCAGGTAATATAAAACTTAGCTGAAATCTAAAAAATAGCTGTTATTTTAATATATAAAATATAGAATTAAACTATATTTAACTGTAATTTAAAATTTTCAGTAACAACTAACTAAAATTAATATTGCTCTATTCCATTTCTAAAACCATTTCTGGATGCTACACATTTCAATTAAGTACAAAATTAACAAGGAGTTTTGGATGAAAGATTAAATGTATTCAGATAATACAGCCTTGGAATTAATACAGAGGAAGTACAATAATTAACCTACAGTGTTAGTAATTCCGTGTATAAAATCTGCCACAAAAATGTTTTTCCCCAACTGTGTGTGAAAGTTTAACTCCCTTCCCTGGACCCGTACCCTAATATCTATAGTAGTCACATTCTTAACTAAGGAATGCCTGGCATTATTTAACCAAATTTTGTCTCAGATTTAATCAACTCTTAACTGTCTCTAGAAGTCCCACCTTCAGCTGTGGTTAAGCGTGCCTTTCCCCATTTGTTCATAGGTAACAGTAACATGAACCAGTTAGCACAAGGAAAACGTGGACGTAAATTTATAGCATGTGAATGACTCCACAGTAACTGCTTGGGGAGACATTCTTGTTTTGCAGTTTCTGAGCTGTATCTACATGTTTCAGTATCCTTTTAAAAGAAAGCAATCACCAGAATTATGCTAAATAATCTAGTATCTTCCACCAGGGTCAAATACAGAAGAAAGAAGTACTTACTCCTATGTGCTTCTCCTGCTTACGCATCCAGTATTCATACAGTACCCCATAAGGCAGAAAGTCAGAACCAAGGATATTCATGCTGTTTGAGCAGACTAGTACTACTATTATATCATTAAAAGTAATTTCCTTTATAGCTTTTTTAATCTGAAGGGTGGATCCTGGACATTAAACATGGCTATGAACATCATTTTACAGCAGGTAAAACACCAAATACAAAGATTACACCATCATTCATTTAAGTTTTTCATCTGTTATTTTAATTTTTATTGTATCTATTTTTTTCTTGGACACAATATTGGTATTAGTAACTTGGAAATGTGATTTATATATAATCATGAAATATATTCCCTGAGGCTTATGGCATTACAGTATTAAGGTCTGTAGCACTATCAACTGGTACTGAATGGCTTGTTCAGCTTGGGTGTTACTGTTACAGTTGGGATAACTGTTGCACACAAAATTTGTGGACTGTGCACACAAAATTTGTGGACTGTACTAACTTCAGAGTTGATATGGCTATCAGCTAGTTTACGCTGAGACAGTGCTCTATCTTCTGCTTTGCAAATTTTTTAAAACTTACTGAAAGCTCTATTAGTCCGTAGTGAATGTGAACAAACACCTACATGCAATCTTTAACTTTTGTTGTTGTTGTTAAATAGGCAGAAAGTGTCCTTGGGAAGGAATCCAAGGTTCTTCACAGTAAATATGTTTATCTTGCACAAAAACATCCTCAATGACGTTCAGCAAAATCTGAGCCTTTATAATGTTGCCATATATTGTATTTCTCTTGGTCTTACCTGTACACACTTTCCTAAAATATTTCAGATATGCTGGAAATAAACATTACTCTCAGCTTTACAGTGCTCTTTTTTCAGCATTAATTTATACCACAACAATAATTTTTTTTTTTTCCAAACAGGTATTTAATTCCCAAAACGAATGTAACCATTCAGTACACAAGAATTCAAGTTGATCTTGCTTCACTTACTTCCATCTAATCAATTCTGGTATTTTCAGCTTTACAAGAATACAAAACTGAAACTTGCCCTGAAAAATATATGAATACTTGAAACCCTATGCTTACTAACAAGCTCTGAAGAAACACTAGTATTTTGACGGCATTTTATCCTGACTCTCTCTCAGTGCCTATCACACTCCTTCATGTGCTCTACTGTTTTGTTCTCTATTTTCTTCCTAATGCAAAAAAAAAAAAAAAAAAATCTTTTTTCTGAGCATAGACATACTAGATACTCAGTACTGAAAATCAAAATACATAAAAATCAACGTATCAACCTGGGCAAATCTCTACATAAGTAAATTTATTTTGCCTCTTGTCTCTATTTCAATAGAGTAGCAAGCATCTGGAGAACAGATGTTCCTTAAAAATGCAAGTGCCTTTTGATGCACTTGCTTGGGAACATGCAGTACAGTTTAGACTCCTTGACTAGATGCATTTTAGTCTTTAGTCCTAGTTTTTCTTGGTATTCTCAGTTACCATTTTTGTAAAATAAATTAGTGATATTATCCTCTATTTTAAAACATAGTTTCTAATAGGTACATTGTTTTAGAGGTGTGCTGGCTTAGAGGTGAGAGGTTGCAGCCATATGGTTGGTATTTGTTAACCATGATATTAGTGCAATTGACTATGATTTATGTAGAAGGTTTATACCTGAGAGTGGAATGGGCTGATGGATATTCAAAAATGGGTCGGTACACTGACACTATCTTTATTTTTTAAAAGAAGTTGGGGACATTAAAGGGAAAGTTAAATCTAATTCCAAAGGTACTTGGAGGAAAAAGGAGTTTAGGAACAACTGGTCTAAAGATATGCTGCAGCAAAATTTTGGATGCAAAAGTTCTTTTCATGGGCTACTATCTTCTCTAGTAGATAGAAAGGCCAGGATTAGTATGAAGGGAGAAAGACTAGGAAGATGTGCACGTGGAAACAACAGCACCAACACAGAGCAAGGAAAGGGCTCTCATAATAGCCTGTATTAACGAGACCCAGATTAGCAGGTCAGCAAGACCCAACACCTCTAAGCCAGTTTCACAGGGCAGGGACATGGGAGACATAACAGT
Source organism: Eurypyga helias (assembly GCF_000690775.1). Lineage (NCBI taxonomy): Eukaryota > Metazoa > Chordata > Aves > Eurypygiformes > Eurypygidae > Eurypyga > Eurypyga helias. Next base: position 6,589 of record NW_010253942.1, read on the forward strand.
GATGGCACCTGGTGACTCACAGAGGTGGTGGGACAGGACAGAGAAGCAGCACCAAAAGGGTACAAAATGACATAACCAGAACCTGTGCATGGTCAGTAACCTAAGCAGGACACATAAGATGTCAGAATGACTTCATAGCTGGCATCCCTGAGCCTAACATCTGGTCACGAGCATCGTGGTCCCTGGCTGCCAGAGGGATGGCCTGAAAACCCCTGTCCTGGTGCCCGGCTGCTGGGCAGACTTCTCAGACACATACCTTTTGGTGAGTGAGGGTGTCAGACTCTTAAGACTGTGAGTGAAACCTGCTCTATTCCTGTGTCTATCTTAAATAAAATGACAACCCTCTTCTCTTAGGTCTGTCACTGACACAGTGTTGTAACCGAATTTCCTACACTACTAGTTCAGCAGAGCAATTTTGGAAGAGCAGACAAGCTTTTGAGTTCAAAGTCCCTGTCAAAGTGCTTTGAAGTAGCATGTAAATTTTTACCTAAGAAGTTCAAACAATGAGAACAAAAACATTGCACTTCCTCAGTTTCATGCATTGTATGAAAAAAACATAAAGTATAGCTAGCCAAAAAGAATGTTAAAGAAGATATTTTTGTCCACAAGAAACATGAGCTTCTGAACTTTTATCTTTTCATGCCATTTGCTCCTAACCATTACCTTTCTTCAGGTTCTTCAAGTCAAATTTACATGAAAGAGACATGAAATGAACACTTGTATACATGTGTGGGTTTCAGAACTTCTAGTTACTACAAGAACTTTAACATTAGTCAGTGCCATGTTAATGCAATTCCTAATTTGGACCACTGATCAGCTTAAAATCATTACAGAAAGATCATTTTGGTCTAGAATTTGAAACCCTACATTTAGGATTTCAAAATTTTTGCCTAATTTATTTTTTATATATATATTTTTAATTTGGATCACGATATATTTATATGTTATTATTTTCAGAATCATATTATTTCTATTTATGATATAAATATCGTATTAGCACACATCCTTTGAAAACTGACCACTTTTAAACAGAGATCAGACAAAAACTGGAATAGATCCAACATTTATGTGACTTCTGAGAGTGTCTGCATTATTTCATATATTCTTTTGAATATCTAAATCAAGGTTTCAAATTTAAAACCTTTTCCCCCTTTTTTAAATGAGGCAGAATCTTAGCAAAATTTAATTTCACTCATTATGAGCAACACATTTGAACTTTCCATCAGATGTCACCAAAAGGGCACTGTGCCTTCATTGTTTGCTATCCAATATTCAAGTGACCTTTTGAGTTATGATCATGAAATTTAACACATTCATTTCTCCTGATTACATGGGAAAATCATGTGAAACCTGACATTTCGGCTGCAAGGTCAGCCAAAGAGCAGGCTAACAGTTCACAAAAACTGTTTCCCCTCCCCTCCTCCGGACAGAGGCCTGCCAAAAATACTGGAGGTCACCTGTTCCCTAGCAGTGCCAGTAAACACTGCATTCATCTTCTCCACTAAGAAATGAGAAGTGCCAGGAGCATGCTGGGGATGTGTAGCTGTACCTACCCTTCC
>NW_010253942.1:8162-17831 GCF_000690775.1 Eurypyga helias
CTGCTGAAGTAACCTGATCTAAGTCCGTGACAAAAAAATACGTGGTTGAAACTGAACCTGAATTAGGCAGGATTTCTGCTGGTAGCTGGAAGAAATCTTAGGAGTACCCCACAACTTTGCCGATGCTATGTTTTCCCACAGTCACATCAGCATGTAAAACATTTCACTGTCTCTGGCTGGACAGGAGTCTCCATTCCTTCCTGGCAGTTAATGGTCCCTGGCCTGAATTATACATCCTTATCTTCTTCCACTTGGAAGAGAGCCATACAGTACACCTGGGCACAAGGCCATGAGCTCGGTGCAAACTCCAGCTCCTACAGAAAACTACCCCACAGCTCCTCAGAAACAGAGGCAGCACTGAGAAAGAAATCAGCTTGGCAGTTTCAAAACAGGGAAGCCTACTGAAGGCAAAAACGAAGTTCTGAACTCAAGATATTGGGGTTTCCTTGTTTATGGGTTTTGGGTTTGTGGCAGAATATTCTGGGGTTTGGTTTTTTTTACTTTAAAGGGCTAACCAGGGACAGGTAGATGGGTTCAGCTCTGCCTACTCTAACTCTCAGTTTATTATGTCAATCCCGAGCTCAAACATTCATTGCTCATGTCTGCTTACGAAGTAACTCCTGTAATTCAGTGTTGGATACTAAGACACACAAAAATCAGTGCTTGTCATAATGCACTAGGTAGAAAATTGCAGAAAATAGCTTCATTTCTCCTGCAAGCTAGGGTGGGAAGCCTGAGAAGGGGACAAAAGGTTATAACACACCTAATATAATATTGTCTGAGTGCTATAAAAACAGAACAAACACTATCAAACGAAACAAAAAACTAATTCTCAGATGAATGGCATATAGAAAATAGAATTGCTAGTCCTTTTATTCTAATTTAGCAGTATTAAACTTTCTATTCTAAATGCAAAATTAAAACTATATTCAAAGATCAACTACAATAAATACAACCTCTAAGAACATAGACAATAGGACTTAACCCCATCAATGAATTCATTACATGCAGCACGGCAGAAGGAGAAACAAAGGAATTTAAACCAATGTCACCATGTAATTTTTGCAAAACTAATGGCTGGTCACTGAGGTTTAAAATTCTGCAGAAACCCAGGTTTTTAGGGCTTTGTAATCCAATTTAGGGAATAAAAGAACATTAGAATAAAATAAAAGCTCTGAAAAATGAAGGCCTGACAGAATCATAGAATCACAGGATGGTTTGGGTTGGAAGGGACCTTAAAGATCATCTAGTTCCAGCCCCCCTGCCATGGGCAGGGACACCTTCCACTAGACCAGGTTGCTCAAAGCCTCATCCAGCCTGGCCTTGAACACTTCCAGGGATGGGGCATCCACAGCTTCTCTGGGCAACCTGTTCCAGTGCTTCACCACCCTCTCCGGGAAGAACTTCTTCCTGATACCAAATCTAAACCTCCCCACTTTCAATTTGTACCAAGTCTTCATTGAAGATACCACAAACAGAGTTTCTTTTGATAATTTGTTCCACTGAAATTATCACCTTTACCAGTTAATGCCTATTCCATTTATTCTCTGTGGTACATTCTAGTTACTCTGCTAAGCCCAATGCACCAGTAATAAGCACTTAATTCAGATGTGCTCAGCACTTGTGATACTATTTTTATTATTCTTTTTTAGAAGAAAAAATGTATGGGATTTAACTCAATTTTCTTTTAATGCACAGACGACTATCCATTACCTGAACTAATGGGGTTTGGGATATCCCAGTTAATCCAGACAGCATGAAGAGATGCACAGAGTCAGAGAAAGCCCAGTAAAAGTCACTTCTGGGTCCCAGTGCCAGACTCAATGGAGCTAAGCTGCCTCCTTTTTCCAGCTATCTAAACATGTCTGCACCACACTCTGGAGTGCTCCAGCTTGCTTAAATCAGGCAAAACACCATGACCTCTTAAGAACCAGGTCAGGTCTACTTTTGAACTCAACCTCACGGGCTTTCTGGGAGACTGGACAGCATGATATGGACCTATTAAAATGGTTATACTTGGAGCCAGCCTGACAGGTCCTGTACTGACGTAAAAAACCATCAAAGTGGAAACCATGCCCAGTGAGTTTCATGTCTGCACAGATTTCCCACAGGTTCAGCTCCAGATGCACACTGCAGAGACACCAAACTGGGCAGGGCTGCGTCCACAAAGTTTACTAACTTGTACTCCATGCTGTGCAAAATCAGCTAATGTATTCCTGGATCACACAGCATTCTTGAAAAAGTATTCCATGTTTGTGCACCGCTGTGCCCACACTGATAAATTCAACATACCGAGTTAAAACTGTATGGGAATTTTGCATCCTTGACCAGGATTTATCTGCAACCTGGATAAACCTCTCACTGACAGTGAAGTTATTTGCACTTATACCTTCCTTTTATTTAGGGAAAGGAACACATAACACGCTCCTGGCCCAGTTCCAGCTCTGTTCTCTGGGCTGATTAAATTCTTCACATATCAGAACGGTGACGTGATGATTTGACGTGCAGGTTACCTGATAGCTTTCCAAACATCAAAGCCATCCAGAGGCTTAGTGCCATTGGTATGTCCTCCTGCAAGGTGCACCAGCGTTGGCAGCCAGTCAGAGATATGGATGAGCTCATGACTTTCTACACCTTTTTGTTTCAGTAAAGGACTTGCAACAAAGCCCACTCCTCTCACTCCTCCTTCCCACAGGGTCCATTTTCTTCCTCTCAGCGGCCAGTTATTCCCACCAGCCAAAGTCTGTCCTCCATTATCTGGAAAACAAGTAATTAAAAGGAATTATTGGTAAGAAAGAAACAGAGCAATCATCCCCGCAACATTCATTCATCCATTTGAAAAATTTCATTTCACAATACAGGCATTTAATGGAAGTATAAGCAAAGTGCTGTTAAGTGTTCATACCATACATCGCATGTTCAGAGCATGTCACAGACATAACTTAATTCTTGCCAGAGTCTTACAGATTACTGCAATGAAAAGTTATTGCTAGGCAGAAATGATACCATACTACAAGCCAATGACTTACAAAGACTTTGTTAAGAGCAGCCATCACTAGTACCCAGAATACATTGTTTTCCAAAACAACAAGCTACCCTTAAATGGAAAACTGTTATTCAAATGTCAGGAAAATACCCATACTCCTAGTTCAAAACCATTTTTTTTTCCCTAATTTTTAGGCAGCCACATCAATTTGTAATGTCACACAAAACAGTTTCTCAGGCAGAAGAAAGCCCTGACAAAATTAGTTGAAACTAGCTAAAATAGTTGAAGCAATCAAAAAAATACACTGAATTTATTGCATTTGGTGAGAACAACATGTAAGATGCTTACAGAAAAAGTCGAACTGTGACTACAGTAACTCAAAAATATCTACAGGAGTTAGAGATAGCTCACATAACTCTTTCTTAACCATCTCTGACCAAGCTTCCACACTTCCTGAAATTAACAGGATTAATGATTTTTTGAAACTACTGTACTGCTGCACAGTTGTTCCAGTTCAAACCTATTGTAATGATCTTGTAAGAGTCATTGAAGGCAATACTTTTAAGCAGAATATTTCTCTATTTGAATGAGGTTAGAAGTATTTCATTCAGCATAATTTGATATGTTTATATTGTACTTTCTGATTAAAAAACTGGAATTTGTGGGAAGAAACAGGAAGCACATGTTCAACACCTTAGAGAACAACTTTTCTGTAAATACAATTAAATGACCTTGCTTCTGTTTCATTAAATACGAACTAATGTAAACCTCCACCGTGAACACCTTTCTACTGCACTCAGAAAACCCTTTTTGTTCTACTAAGGAATACACTGGTGCATGTCTCTGTGAAGACTTTAAAAGGTGGAAGCCTAAGCTAAATAAAGCACTTGGAAAAAACGAGCATGATCTGAAAAGTATGAAGTGTTCTGTGGCCCAGCTAGCTTCCAGTAGGGCTGCTTGTGTGTCCAGCATTCTTGGGTTAAAAATAAAGAAAGCTTTATTGTCTTCAGTATGAAATGCAACTAAATACTAGCCAACAGTATTTCCCACAAAACAATGTTGAGCACTAAGATCTGAGCATTTAAGAAGTTGCCAGCTACAAAAAAAAAAAAAAAAAAAAGAAAAAGAAAAAGAAAAAACAGTTTTGACAACTCCTTGGTGTAAACAGGAATTCCTGTCAGGGATACTCATGGGACAGAGCTTTCAGTAGCTTTTAACCTCTGGTGGACTTTAAATAAAAGTTATCTCATCTATCAGAGCACAGTCTGGACATACAATGGGATCAAATCCTAAGTATCTTAAATATCTTCTTCGTAGTACAAGCTATTTACTGTCCACATCAGCTTAATACTAGCACATGCCTTTTTTTTTTTTTTAGTCCTGGATATCAGCAACAAAGCTGCAAGGAAGTTATGTAAGTAGACTGTCTTTTTGAAGAACAGGGAAAGAAGTGTGCATTTCCTGGGTCACAGTCAAAGCTTTATTATACTTTTTTTTTTTTCCCTTACTTTCTATAGCTGAGTTGGAGACATTCGCATTTTGCCAGTTTCATTATATTATATTATATTCCCAGAGACAAGGAGTCTATCTAACAAATATCCTGTAAAAATTCATATGTTATATCAGCATTTAGACACAATATACTAAGTTAAAAAAAGGGGAAAAAATTCTTGTTTTGATAGCTTATCTCATATGTAAAGGAAAAAACCCAACATATGAAACAAGCTTCATCCCACCCATTTCGACTTCTCATTTTCACATTGCTAGAACATTACTGTTTCCTTCTCCCTCGGGAATTCACATTCAAGAGACCCTTTTTGCTTTATTTCTTGACTGAGTTATCAAGAAACTGTTGAAGAAGGAAAAAGAATGGTTTTCTGGTTTGATTACTGATGTTTGTTTCCTTTCTAGGTAGGCAGAGCAGAGCTGATGTGTCACTGGCAGTTTATGCGTAAGCGATACCATTTTTCAAAGTTACAGATAATTACTCCCGTATGGTCTGAAATAATACCTACGACTTCAAATAACAATTTATTAAAGAAGAGCAAGCTACATAATAATGAAAGATCATAATGGAGTCTGTATTGATGAAGTATTATGCTAACCACTAAGTAACAAAGGTCAGGGGAGGAAATAAAAAGAAGCCACAGATTGCATGAAGTATAGACGTGGCGGGGAGAAAGGCAGGAACAACCACTACAGGACTGTAACCAGAGTTCTAGTCAGTCTTATCTACAAGGGTATGTGTAGAGAGCAGGAGACAAAATGGGTACCTGCTCTGTGTGTGTTCAGACACCTCTCCCCTACGAAACAGCTGTGGGTGCACACAATTTACGCTAAAAGCTTGCATGGGTTCAGAAAGCCACTGGAGAAGTTAAAGATGAAATACTAATTGACAGTTCTTACCTCAAACTACATGACTTCTGTCTCAGGAATTTCTTCAGCCACAAACTGCTGAAGATTTGAAAGTTTTCACATGATTTTTGGTGAAAGGCACAAACAATGAGTCCCAATACTCTTTCCTGGACACATGACACCAGACATTTCAGTAGCAAGGGCATGCTTGTCTAGAAAAATTGTTTGCCTGTGGAAGTACAGCCATGGTCATGTTCGTCCAACATTCTATTCCTTACTAACTCCTCATGCTATTTGAGCAAAGTATCTCGAATACAGAACAAACTCCAAAGTCGATATGAAAGCTCACGGTAGTTTACACACTTAATATCCACTTAGGTAAGAGACAAATGGATCATCGTTGCTTCATGTTCTACCATGGCGTCATATCCAATCCTAAATCCACTTCAAAACAGTATTTTCTGAGTGATTTATCATCCATTTTTGCAACTGTTTCTCTCCATGACTCATCCTAATACCTAATCACGGTAGACAGTCTCCAGAGCAAAGCTTTTGCAATCAAGGTACCTAGAACTAGAGGCACTGACTTATAACATTTTGTATTATTAAAGCTTCAGTCTTGCTACTTCAGCTGAAAACACAAGCCTCCCCCAAGCATTATACTTCAATTATCTCTTTCCTGGAGACAAACATCAAGTACAATTTTCATTTAAAATAATAGTGAAATAGTCTGGAAAATTCAGTAAGCATATTTTTCCTATCTGTAAGAATCATTTTTGTAATTACATCTATATAATTTAGACTTCAGTACTACCCACAACATATCATGTGCATTAGAAAAATCATAAAACAAACCAGCTCTTGTCCCTAAAGAAAGGATGAAAGGAGAGAGAGCAAGGCTATAGTCAGAAATTATGGTACTTGGCATAAACACTACCTAGCTAATTTATTCAGTTTTGTTTGTTTTCTTAAATGGAAGTACCATACAGTTTTAAAGAGCTTTGTTGTTTGCTTGGTTTGGCTTGCTTTGATAGGTGTTTAGCTACCTTTATTTTCCCACAAAATTTTATCACTCCCATCATTCTCTGCTATTTTAAGGAGGAGGCTACTGATAGGCTTTTTCCCATTGTGATGGAATTTTCTTCTACAAGCTGAAATTTGTGACAATGAAAAAGAACACCAGAGAGAGTTCACAGTACACATTACCCCCCCCCACCACCAAAAAAAAAAAAAAAAAGCACAGAAGACACATGCAGGGTAAATGGCAAAATCACAGAATAAAGGAGAGAGATAGAAGCATCTTAGCTACCTTAAAAGGTAGTTTCGATCAAAGTTATGCACCCCTGAATTAACATTAGCCTTGTTGACCATGAAGAAATCTGTATAATGTTGCATCATAATCACCAATGATAACCTGCACTGATTTGGAAAAAGACGTCATTCCTGTTATGGAAGAGAAAGCAAAAATCCTAAAGAGCAAAGGAAGTACACTGACAGTTATAAGCATTGAGGACGGAGCCTGTAAAGGCTCTATCTGAGGGAATCATGTAGTCACAGACAGAACAGTTTCTTAAGGGTAATAAATCTTTCTGAGGGTCAGGAAGTGGTCAAGAGAGTCCCTAAGTACAAATAACAGGCTCATGTCTAATATTATCATTCTCTGCCAATTTACATGAGTCATGTGAATAGCATAATTCTCGTTTCGTTTTGTGTTGTCCTTCAGTACCCAATGAGTAGGAATCTGATAGGATCTGAACGTATCTTGACAAAAAAAAAGTGCCACAGTGAATAATTTCATTGGACTGATACAAACAAAATTAGTAGGTCTAACCCCAATCCCCAAAACCAAGGCAGTACTTCCAAACCTAAAACAACACCACATTTTATGTTAGTTTCTCCATGTGGGAGAACAGGTAGTGGAACATGCACCCTGATAAAATAGATTGATATACAGCTCACCAGATGAAATAACTTTTGTCTTCAAAATAATCATGCACAGTGTCCTTACCTCTTGAATATATTTCAATATATAAGTACTGGCAAAGCTGATCTCCAGTAAATACCATGCATTGCTATAGCAAAAATAAAATTTTCAATCAAGAACTTCTCTCGTCATTTTTGATTAAAATATCTGCAAAAAAACTCAATTCTTTTTCTTCTAACAACTACACAAATATGCCCTCAAAAAAAAAGAAAGGTAATTTCTTATAGGACTATTTCTCCACTCTTTCACTCTCATAGACCTATTTACTTCTAATCACTTTCTCACCCATCTTAAAGTCCATCCAGTGCTGTTCACATTAAGATACTTTAATGGAGTGATATGAAGTAACTAAAATCCGTAGTACCTCCCTCCCAAAAGATTTTAGCAGCAAATAAGATATATTTCCCACACAGAAGATTCAACAATAGAATGTATTTTCAAAAAATATTTGTTCAACAGAAGGTGACTGTCTTTCCAACCACTGTGGGTTTTTTGTAGACAGTACTGAAGAATAATTTAATTTAATAAAAAACTTTCAACATAACCAAAATAAAAACAAAGTAAAGCTTGTGATCTTGAATATACCTTTAAAAATGAAAGCCAACGCTTTCTTCTCACAAACATCTTTTTATAATTATTATTCATTGTCACATACATGAGAAAGAGTTTAATTTGTTAAATCTGTAATTTGTAAACTGTCAAAGATGTTTTGCAGGAGTTCTTAAAGGAATCAATAAACAAAACTAAACAGAGAGGCCCTTCTGTTTCTCCCAAACACTTCTCTGAAGAGTTGCCAGCTGCCAAACATTTTGACTACAGAAGTATATATATGCAGTGATGTGGTATGTATGTAACTAGTAGACAGTTTAATGACTAAAACCTCTTTGAAGACCAACTGGATAATAAAAAACAGCAATAAAACAATTTTGAGACCAATAACTAATGAAGCATGTATGGATTCAAGTCTTCAGATGGACTCACTTTTTTACTGAATTACCCTGGAACTGAAAGCAACACTCTGCTTCATACTATGAAGATAACCCACATTGGCAATGGATATTCACAAGTATGGGAAAAGCTTAATTTGGGATTTATACCTCATTAGAAAACAGAAAACCGAAACAGGCGAAAGTGTTGACTTAGGAATGAACCCTGACAAATGTCCTTTCCTGGATCATAAATATCACCTGCCTGTGCGCATTCCTTGCTAAGACAAGTCCTAGTGGTTACTGAACTCAGGGGCATCATCAATAGCAATAATAGACTTGTCAGAATTTCAGGCATTAGAGCTCACACCTCTGACAAGTTCAGTTTAAATTGATCACTGGGCTCAGAAGTTGATGTTGGGAGAAGAAATTAAATGGAAACAAGTCTTGTAATACTGTATAAGGACAGTTTTCTAAAAAAGTAAGCTTAATGTCCACCAGTTGTATGCACAAAAGTCATTATTGCCTATGTAGTGGAATGAAAAACTCATTTTAAAAGCTATAGAGACCTTTGTGTTTTGGTTTTGGATGGTGGGAAAAAAACACTGTAAAAGAGCTGCCAGAGAACACTTCAGTACAGTAGGACCAACACGCTAACCTTCTTCAACCACGTGGACAAGGGGGCCAAGCAACTTCCTTTCTGTGACTTCTACTACCTTCCCGAGCTTCTGCTCGGGAAGTTGCCTTACATTAATGCTCTAGAATAGAGGTGCTATTGTCTCTGCAAACAGGCCAGAAATTGGACTTCACTTTAGAGATTTTCTGCACAGCTTTTTCGCAAACCCTTACGTAGGACTTAGGTGGGTAAATTAAAAATTGTAAATAATACAGACTTTGTTTTTTATATTATTCAAAAGTGACACTGTGCCTTGTTTATAGCTACCTATTTTCTTCTAATATACTACATCATATTTCAATTATACTATGGCAATGTAATTTTTTTTTTTTTTTAAACAGAGCATCTTTGCTTTGTCTCCCTTGTGCTCACTCAGCAAGCTGCATTGTTCTTATGGCCACAACAGAGCTACACTTGGCAGTCCTACTGACATGCCTGGCAAATCGTTCTAGCCAAGCTCCTCAGAAAGGGATTCCTGGAACTTCTCCACAGGACTGTATTTGGTGCTGTTATTGAGCAGTTTTAGCTCCAGTATTTGTTTCCAGTCTTGTATTTTATAAGTTCTAATAAAAAGCTACTCATAAGTCTCTTTATAAGAAAAAAAAAAGAAACATAACTCTTGCTGACTAGTGTGCAAATTGTATCTCAAAAATATCCAGGTTTTACGTAAATTGTCTTTAATTTCTATTTATTCTAAACCTTCCATTCTTATTTTGTTTGCCTTTGACACCGTCTCTCACAG
>NW_010253943.1:0-2959 GCF_000690775.1 Eurypyga helias
ATTTAAAATAAAAATTTAAAAATAAAAATTAAAAAGAAAATTTAAAATAAACCACACAAAACTTAAAAATAACAATTAGAAAAAAATAGTGGTTTCTTTTGAGGCTGGTTTCTAGTGTGTTCATGGTGCTGGCAGGTTTGATGCCTCAGCAAGGGCCAGGTTTGTGGCCGATTTCGGTTGTTAATGAAGAAATGAATCACGCAGGAAGTCAAGAGAGAAGGAAATTCACAGTAAGAAGAAAACAGAGCAGGTATTTGCTTAGAGGACAGGTAGAACCACCCTTCTCTAAGGAAATGTAAGACCCTGAGTTATTTCAAGAGGAAGAATATGGGAAATAATGTGTGTTTTAGAATAAGTCATCATAAAAGCAAAACATCCGCTAGAAATTGGAGGATGCTGCCCTGAAAACCTCTTGTCATTTAAAAAAAAAAAAAAAAGCCCCATCAGACCAAAAGCCGGGGAGAAGATCTCAGTGAGGTTTAGTTTTAAGAGCTCAGCTGAATGACTGGCAGCAGAGATATCTCCGATTACAGATGAGGAAAGGTGTTTCTGGCATTGAGTTAACCAAATGTCTTAACCAGCTCAAGCTTAAAGGGATTATTTGCCACGTTGAGTGAACTCCAGGTCTGTCCAGTGAGGTAAAAATTAACACCAATATTTTTTTAATGACCGTAAGTCCAAATAATAACTTTCCTATCCCTCCTTTTGCTCATTGTAATATATAATAATTACATATTGCATACCAATATATACTGTAACATCAAATAATTAAATACATAATTGCATTACAATTTGACCAAAGAAAATATTAGGGCAGGACATGATCAATGAACTCCAGACAAAACAATCATGTGTAAACATTGGAGCTAAAGGACTGGAAATTCAAAGCTGCCTCCTCCCAGGTACTTATTTTCTTTGCAGGAATCAACTGCTGCTGCCACAAAACTGCTATAAATTATATAAAGCTATAAGGGAAAAATAATAGTTGTGAGGCCAAGGAGAGGAGAATTCAAATGTTGTCTTCTTGATCTTTGTTCAATAAAGTCCTTAATCACATGTATTAATGTAGGCACATTCCTGAGTCCTGGGCTGAACTGGGGCCAAAAGAGTGGGAGCGGCTTCATACATCTCAGTGAGCTAGGGCTGGGGCAGATCCCTTCCTGAAATAATTTACATTACTAAATGTAAAGCTCGTTCTCTTGAGAAACCTCCAAGGGAACCATTTTCCTCCCTTTCTCTTGCCACCTGCCATCTGAAAATGCTTGGATGTTTTGGTTTCCAAAAAAACTGTGCTCAGATGATGGTGTTTTGAGGCACCTCCATGCTGCACAAGGAGAAACTTGGACCATACTGGAAGAAAAGGCTATTTGAAAAGTAGAAATTGCTATTTCTCCCGCCTAGTGGGAGCTGAGCCTCTGCCACTGCTTCACTCCATGGCCTTGGGCAACTCACTTAATCTTGCAATATCTGTGTCACTGGGTTAATCGCATTTACGGGCCTTTTACGAGGGTTAATTATTAGTTGGGGAACGTTTGCGTGGACCTTTTTCAGACGTGACTCCTTGGATAAACATTAAATGTTGATGCTGGCTGGTAGACTTGGGGCTTGACCCTTTGTGCTGTGTAGGGTTCCACTGTGCTGGGGGAAGGGGGTAAATCCAAGAGGAGAGTCTTCTCTTTGGGGTAGGGGGCGACAGTGAAGGGGGCTAAGAAACTGTCCCCAGCACACCCCAGGCCATCAGTGGATCCCTCAGCTTCCCTCTGTCCCCGTGTACAAGCATTTATGTGCAGATGGACAGACTCCTGTCTGGCCAGACCCAGATTCTGTGGTTCCATCCAGCCCCTGGTCCCGGCGGGCTCAGGCTGGGGGGGCATCCCTGTGCCCGGCCTCCTCTGCAAAGTGGGGAGGGGGATGTCTCCCTGTAACAGGGGCTACTCTTTAACAAGGACTCCCCACGATGTAGGACTGCCTGCAGTGGGGGCTCCCCTTGATGGGGACTCCCCTTAATTCTCCCCTAATGGGGCTTCCCCATATCCTGGGCTGTATCCAGAGAAGTGTGGCCAGCAGGTCGAGGGAGGTGATTCTGCCCCTCCGCTCTGCTCTGGTGAGACCCCACCTGGAGTGCTGCGTCCAGCTGTGGAGCCCTCAACATCAGAAGGATATTGACCGCTTGGAGCGAGTCCAGAGGAGGCCATGAAGATGCTCAGAGGGCTGGAGCACCTCTGCTATGACGAAAGGCTGCGAGAACTGGGCTTGTTCAGCCTGGAGAAGAGGAGGCTCCGAGGAGACCTCATTGCAGCTTTCCAGTATCTGAAGGGGGCCTACAAGGGTACTGGGAGAGGACTTTTTACAAGGGTCTGTAGTGACAGGACAAGGGGTAATGGGTACAAATTGAAATCAGGGAGGGTTAGATTAGATACCAGGAAGAAATTCTTCACAGAGAGGGTGGTGAGGCACTGGGACAGGTTGCCCAGAGATGTTGTGGATGCCCCATCCCTGGAAGTGTCCAAGGCCAGGCTGGACGAGGCTTGGAGCAACCTGGTCTAGTGGAAGGTGTCCCTGCCCATGGCAGGGGGGTTGGAACTAGATGTTCTTTAAGGTCCCTTCCCACCCAAACAATTCTATGATTCTATGATTCTATTCCCCCCTAATGGGGACTGCCTGCAAGGGGGGTCCTCCCAGTGGAGGATCCCTACAGTGGGGGGTCCCGTTAATGTTAATGGGGCTTCTCCCCAGCGTAGGCTCCCCATACGTCTACTCCCCCATAACGGGGGGCCTTGCTGCAACAGGGACCTTTACATAACGAGGCCTCACCGCTGTGGGAGTTCCCCGAAAGGGGGGGGGTGTGGGATGGATTACCCTCTACCTAGGGTCGCCGCTCCAAGTGAACCGGGCAGAGCCCCGACCAGCTCAACGCACATGTGGCGGGATGGGCTGTCCCATCCCATCCCATCCCGTC
>NW_010253944.1:0-4838 GCF_000690775.1 Eurypyga helias
TAATGTCTGGAAGGATAAATTGCATCCATTGGTGGGTTTTAGTAAGGCATCAAGTAGCATTCTTAAATTAGCAGAAAATGCCAACTGATTTTGCAAACTGGGCAAGCTTCTCAGGGAGAAGACAGTAATAGACTTTCAACACTTTTTGAGGAGCAAAAAACTTACAGCCCTATGTATCCCAAAGCAGATCATATTTTGGATCTTATTTGGTTCTCTAACAATGAATCCTTATGTCTCCATCATTACATTGGAACTACAAGAATGAAAAAAATGTTCAGATCAGACAATTAAAAACAAGCAAACCAACAAACAAACAAAAAACCCCTCAGATTTCAGGCTCTAAAAATAACCACTTAATATTTATAAGTTTATTTTTCTGAACTTAATAAATATTTCTGAAAGATTTCACCCATAAGTAATATCTAGAAATCAGCATGATCCTTTTGTCAAATTCCTTGCTCCCAATTCCAAGTAATAGTTACACACTAAGGTGAGAAACCTGTCCAGAGGTAAAAGTTTATCTCTTAGAAGTGTAATTTCTTGCCTTTTTTTTTTTTTTTTTCCAGACTAAGCTGATTGAAAATCATAGTAATATACATATGGAAGAGAATGACCAAAAGTTTTGTAAAACAAAAAATAAATTCCTGATTTTGAAAAGATATTAAAAATTAAAAAACAATTGACTGACAGTGCTTTTAAAATAAATTGTGAATTCAATGCCACTGCTACTTCAAAATTTTGATTTTTCTTGCCAGATATGTTTTTTTCTCACCTGCCTTTTGTGCTGTTAAATACTACATAACTTAGTACTTCGGGGCAAAAAAATCCCAAATCCTTTATTGATCTTATTCTTTTGAATTTCCATTTTGGAACCATGACACTACTTGGTACTGTAAGTTTAGTATATCAACAAATGATCATCTGTCATATTTTTAAATTAGTAACAATTATTCTCAGTGCACTTCTCGTGGAAGTCTTGAGCAGTTACTATAGACACGCATTTCATAAACTTTTGACAAAAGATTTTCACTGTTCATAGTGACATTTACAAGTCTACATATTCAGCATGTTTTTGGGTCTTTGGTCATTTATTCTGTTAATTTTAGAGTGAAAAGAGTATCAGAGAGTGATATTTTTATCTGTTGAACATTTCAACATGGGAAGGGAAGGAAAGGGAAAGGGAAAGGAAGATACCCTTGCACTACCGTTCATGAATACTGCATTCTTAGTGGTGCTCTAGATAATAATTTTCCATCAGAAAAATGATCTTCTACACTTTGGAAAAATACTGAAATTCAATAACTTATTCGAAAGTGACAGCCTCAGTTTGATGCATCATAATATATCCTTCCAATTACTGGTGTTGTTTTGGTTTTTTTTTGTTTGTTTGTTTGTTTTTTTGGGGTCTTTTTTGGTTTGGGGTTTTTTTTGGTGAATAGGGTAATTTTCAAATAGGATCAAGTTTGGAAGGACAGGTTGGCACCCAATGAATTTTACAATGAAGATGAAATGTCAAATGTCTTTGACTGCAGATGCAGCTCAGATTATTGCTTTGTGCACAGTCAGTTAAGTAAGATTGGTACAACACTGCCAACATAAAAACCTGCAGTATAGTAATTTGCATACCTTGTCTGGAGTCATGGTAAAGTTGGAGCTAACTTTGCAAGAGGTTAGTACACCTTCAGAGGTCAGTACCTTGCCATGGCTTAAACAAATGGGGAGGCAGATGGCTCCTGTGAATGGCCTTAAAGAACACCATTCAGCATTATGGTATTGTTATGATTCTCTGCCCTTCTTACGAAGATCAGACCGTCTCTCAGAATGACAAATATACAACTGAGAGTGGAAAGCCATTTTGTCAACTAGGTAGAATTCACAATTCTATGAATTATAGGTAATTCTATGACTTTTTATGAATAAAACCGGAAAATAATGCACATCCTTGACTTTCTGTAGTTTATCTGCCTTAAGTATTTTTTTCATTGTCTTCTGGAATATTTTTATGTTAAATTCTTTCTGACATAATTAAAATATATGTACAATCTAATACTCCAATCTCAAATACATTAGATAACTATATACTAAAGCACTACAAAAAATACATATTTGTGAGATATAAAATTCTATCACATTCTGAACAAAGCTGTAAGCTAGACTTTCATATATTTTATATATTATTCCTGAAAACAAATTAATTTGTTGCAGACAGTTTTATTTAACATAAAAAAGATACTTGTCAGATAAATTAATTTTTTTAATGCTTTCTATGTAGAAAACCATCAGGTAAGGCCATTGGTCTCTTTACTGTTGCATAGACAACTCTAGTTTAAAGAGATATTAGAATTTATGAAATGAGTGACTACAACATAATATATGTTTAATATATGTATCATTGACCATCATAGTTACAAAAATTTGTAATGACTAGATTCTGTTTCTGTGCAAGGTAATTGTTTTCAGTAGTTAACAACTTAAATTACATGCACTTAATGTTCCATCTTTGTTCTTAATTAAAACAACTATTTCAGTATTAAATACACTAACACTACATTATTTTAGTTGAAGTATTGTGTTTTAAGTACCACTAAATCCAAAATTATTTTATAAAATACTTATTTTCTTACTTGGTGTATTAAAATTTAAATCTGTAATTATTTTGTGACTAAGATTGCAATAAAAATGGAAATAGCAGTATGTCTATCTTCAGTATAGTCATCTACATATAGGGTCAGATAATAACAGTAGATCAAGAGGTTTCAGGACAGAAGCATGCTGTAAACTTTCTCTGAATGCAGTGAACCACAAGATTGATGTGAAATGGTCTACTTGTCAAGTGGAAGATGAAGCGGCTTGAGATCTGTTCTGTCTGATACCACCTGCCAAGTGCCTCAAGGTTTGTTACAGCAAACAAGAATTGAAAGAGTACAACAAACTACAGACAAAGGCTATTCCCCTGAGCATTTATATTCCCAAGTATTATAATGGATATTGCACAATAATCCCAGTACAGGGTGGCAATATGCCATATGACAATCTCCCTACACTGAACAGAAAACATTTAGTAACAGCAGCATGTGGACTGCAACTTGTATACTCACATTCAATGTAATAATACAAAGCATGCTGCCCAGCCTTAGGTCCATATGCCTGTGGTTTCCTTCAATGTTATTCCCAGCTATGACAAAGAGAACTCAAAGCACTTTATTTTGAAACTTTTATGCAATCTTGCAGCTATCTGCATGTTTAGAATATGTAGACATTACAAATTTCTAGAATCTTCAGAAATCCCTTGCTGTAGCTGCCCCAGCAGCTGCCCTTTAATAATTAAAATCTACAATGAAAGAAACCAAATTATGAAAAATATTTTAATAGCAGCTTAATTCCTATCTACCTAATTTCACAGACATAAACCTAACAAATCATATCTTAAACCAGCCAACATCAGAGTACCAAATTAAAAAACTGAGAAATAGAATCACAGAATCACTACGGTTGGAAAAGACCTGGAAGTTCATCTAGTCCAACCATCAACCCAAACCCACCATACTCACTAGACCATGTCTAGTGCCATGTTTACATGTTCCTTGAACACCTCCAGAGATGGTGACTCCACCACTTCCCTGGGCAGCCTGTTCCAATGCCTGACCACTCTTTCAGTGAAGGAGTTTTTCCTAATATCTAATCTAAAGCTACCCTGATTCAACTTCAAGCCATTTCCTCTTGCCCTATCACCAGTTACCCAGAAGAAAAACATGCTTATTTTTGGCCATTATGATACCTTTGATCTAACAAATTTAAGCATTCTCTGTGTGTACATACTCAAATTAATGTAGACTTGGCTTCAGAGGTAAGAACTTCTTTTTTGACAGGTGAATAAAAAAATAAACTGGTTGACTTTATCTTTGGTAGAGTAATTAATCATAAAGTGAATGGAATTTGACATTGTTCTACATTAGGCAGCTACTGGTATCTCATAGCTGTTGAAAATGAAACAGTCATAACAAAATAATCTCAATGGAAAATATACTTTTAAACACTATTTTTAATTTTTCATGAACATGGATTTTGTGATTTAAAGATTTAAAGATTTTTAGAGAAGGTTATAATTACAAAATATTACAGGTGATTAGCTTTAAAAAAATCAGGGAGACTATTGTATGCTCTTTTCTACTAACTAGAATAATTATCCACCAACACATCATAGAAAAAATAATCTGTGGAATACATTTTAAGAAATACTATGAGGGAGAACCCAATCGACTACTATGAATTGTAAAGATTAAAATTAAGACACAGCTTATCAGAAATACCAACATACCTGAATAAAAGTAACTATTGTTTTGTTGAGAGAGAATGAAAACTGAGTAGTCTTTCAGTGGACATTTTTTCATAAAAATAGATTTAACCCATTAAAGTCCAAATATTTTTGTCCTTTATTGTAGGACTATATGGAAGGTTCAGAATTTTTACTTCTCCTTTTAAACCACTACTTTAAAATTCTGCCAGCCTCATAAGATCCCGGCACATGGATCAATTTTTCAGCATTCATGACAGACCCAGTAAATACAAAAGGCAAATAGTTTTCTTTGTCCCAGTTTCTTCTCACAGTAGGCACAATGTGCCATCAAATGACTCAAATAACTGAAGAATTCTAAATAATAATAAGAATAAAGAGTAGAGCAACATCATGCCTACCATGACTTAAAGCCAGCAGAACCATCCTTTGAACCATTACATGTCACCCCATTTCTGTTACTCTGAACCTTCCAAGATTTGAGTTCTCCTAGGCAATATTCTGAAATTCTTGAGGTAGTATCTCAATAAAATAAAATAAAATA
>NW_010253945.1:0-4307 GCF_000690775.1 Eurypyga helias
CGGGTACACCGGTGAAGGACACGGAACGTAGGAAGGAGAAGGAGGTTGTCACCCATCAGCAGGAGAATGAGGCTTCTCCAGGGAAGACCCTGACCGTGGGAGCTTGTCTCACCCAAGGAAGAGTGGCGTGCCTCTGGGAAGAGGCTCTGGTTTAACGTTTGGGATCGCTGGGTAGATTTTTTTTGTCGTTAAAAGTTACTTAGTTTCTCACCCAAATAATTTAAACCTGAACAGTGTGACTCGCTGTTCAAGTCTTGCCCATACTTCTGTGAAGATTGTCAATTTACTTATTCCCCGTGAAACGAAAGAAAAGCAACACCACCCCTCCACCCCTCAGTGCCCTGAAATTAAAACTGTGGCTAGGCCAGTCAGGCATTCAGAACAACTGGTATTGGTACATCAGTTTATTTAAATATATCAAATTCCTCTTAATAATGGACTGAAAATCTGAAAATCCATCTTTCAGTGGAGTTGTGATGCTTTGCAGTGCATCTTATTAAGAGAATGCACTGCTTTTTAGCTTCTGAAGAGCAGTAGGAGTCCTGATTACTGTTCAGTTAAATGAACGTGTTCAGAAACCTCTGACTACGTTCGTGCACGTACAAACTGTTACCAAAAGTTTTCAAGTGAAGTAAAGGGATGCAAAATATGTATGTCAGATAAACTCTCGACTTGAAAGACTTTATCATTGTGGAACTTCTATAGTACGTTGGTAAAAATGTATCTAATATTTATTATAGTAGAAATCCTGCTTCTGTGTTGTTTAAATTCTAATTGAAATTCGAGAGATTGCCACAAATGGTATTTTCTTTTGTATAATATAACATATTGAGGGGGGGGTGCAAAATATGTATGTCAGATAAACTCTCGACTTGGAAGACTTTATCATTGTGGAACTTCTATAGTACGTTGGTAAAAATGTATCTAATATTTATTATAGTAGAAATCCTGCTTCTGTGTTGTTTAAATTCTAATTGAAATTCGAGAGATTGCCACAAATGGTATTTTCTTTTGTATAATATAACATATTGAGGGGGAAAAGGGCCACGTTCTGTGAGCGGATCTGTTATTTTGACTATTTTCCAACTAATTTATTGGGTGCATTCTGGTTTTAGAACTTTTATTTTTTTCTGTATTGAGCTGTCAGGAGTAATCTAGCTGTAATGAGGGCAGTAAACAGAATTTCCCTGGAAATTCATAAGCTTCCTCTTTTAATAACCTCACTTTTGCAATTGCTACAGATGTATGTGCTAGTTATTGTAAGTGCCAGAAATGGCATTAAGAGGAATAGGTTACATGTGCTGTAATGTTGGAGCACGTTCACTCAGAGAGATACAAAATGAGAATATTGATGCCAACGTAGTGGGAGCTATAAACAATATTGGTGATGTAAGCACGTGAAAGTGTTTAGATTCTCAAAAATGAATTTTATTATTGTTCTGTCTACAAAGTTATATTTTTATGACGTTTTTATGAAAGAGAATTTAGATGTCTAACTCACAGTATGCAAAGTATTTAACATTTCAGCTGTTTTTGTTTCAACTGGCTATGCCTAAAACCACTTGAAGGGCAAGTATGTAAAATCAGTTCTTGAAGTTAAACAACAGCTCAAACTGCACTCGATTTCTCTTTGACAACTTTATTTTCTGGAATATTTGATCACCTTATCAGTGGGCTTTCCGCTGTGCCAGGCAT
The DNA here is from genome assembly GCF_000690775.1 of Eurypyga helias. NCBI lineage: Eukaryota > Metazoa > Chordata > Aves > Eurypygiformes > Eurypygidae > Eurypyga > Eurypyga helias. The sequence goes on from NW_010253945.1 coordinate 1,696, forward strand.
GTTCAACCTATAGCCTCCGGAGGTTACGGAGAGTTACGTTAGAGATTGGGACAGAAGAGATCATTTTGTAACTCAGTGTTGCGGGACAACTCGGGATACTCGGCAGGCAGAGTAAGGGCAAAGGTAATCTTTCTGGGGCAGCAGCAACCTTCTTTTGGCTCTCATCTTTGTGGGACACCTTGGTTTTTTTCCCTTTCACGGTACCTATTTTAATCCATTGTATGATGTGTCCAGAGTGGCTGAAAGAAAACTGAAACGAGAGGACACCAAGGAAAATAATTCAGCTGATCCCGAGTTCTCTGTGGCCCTGAGATGACCTCAGGAAGGGGGGCTGCTAGGAACTGGCTTCAGTAATTGTTCTGGTGGCAGCAGCTTACGCCTGCCTTTTTCCCAGACCTGTATTAAGGGACGTGGAGACATCTCCGTTTGTGTACTGTGTACCACATCTTCTGTGAGAGTGCAAATTTGAGACTGGGACTTCAGGTTTGTACAGGAAATCAGCTTAGAGGTGAAACAACAAGGCAAGGGGAGTTCTAAAGTGTCTGTTTGGGAGTCAGTGTAAAGTATCCGTCATAGATGATGGTTTGGGGAACATGGAGTAGGTATAGAAACTAAAGGGTTGTTAAACTGTGAGTCAAGCTGAACCACTGTATGACAGGTTATACCCTCTGACCGCTCATCAACTCTTCAAAATACTTTTCTCTGCCACTCTCTTGTGTAGGTTCCTCATCAGCAGATGTCATCAAATTACAGAATCATCTCGAATGATAGTGATGTGGTCACATGTGGTGGCAGGTAGATAGGCAGCCATGCTATTTTTATCACTTGAGCCCATTTTGTCTGGTCTGCTTCATCACAGAAATGCAGTCATTTATGTAAGTTGGTCAGAGAGGCTTAATCTTTGTCAAATTCTACAAGTAGAGAGTTGGGTGATGAAGTGCTTTCCAGCAGTACTTGGATGAGTATGTTATTGTGGAAGAAACTTCACAGTATTTAAGCACATCACCCTGGATTCCTGCCACCCCTGTCAGGTAAGTCAGCTGTGTGTCGTGGCTGACAGTATCAAACGAGGATGACAGGAATGTTGGGTGATGGGATGAGATCATTCAGCACTGCTGCTAGAGCAGTTTGCTCTGCATCTTGGATGAACCCAGTCACTGCGTGCTCTAGATACTCACCAGATTGGTTAGAGGAGCTTGTAGTTGGTCTTTGGCTAGCTTCTCTGAGTCCTCTGATAAACGAGAGCTATATAGTTGGGTGATAGTTGGCTAGAACATACTAGATTTCATGCAGAGTTGGACCCACTATTTCCTACCTTGTCTGGGAATGATGTGGTTCCTGCTTTGGACAGGAGCACAGTGCTTATCTGTGCTGATCGTTTACAAGCCAGAAAAAAGATGAGTCAGGTTTACGAGTTACGGTCGCAGCTTTCTTCTTCTGAACTCCTGTCCAGCAGCTGGAAGAGCAAGAGCTTCCTCAGCGTAGTGATGCTGGAGAACACATGAAGCACTGGGACAGGTTGCCCAGAGAAGCTGTGGATGCCCCATCCCTGGAAGTGTCCAAGGCCAGGCTGGATGAGGCTTGGAGCAACCTGGTCTAGTGGAAGGTGTCCCTGCCCGTGGCAGGGGGGTTGGAACTAGATGATCTTTAAGGTCCCTTCAACCCAAACCATTCTATGATTCTCTGATTTTGTTGGTGGATATAAGTAAAGTACATATGAGGCACTTAGGAAGTAGAGGCTCCTGAAAACGTATGATCTTTCTAGCCAAGTAGATCAGTGGATCCTGAAAGAGCTTGGTGTTTGCTTAAAAGAGTTTAGTTATTTTGGCTAGTTCCTTAAATTAAGATTTGCTGTGTTTATTGTAAACTTACAAGAAGATTCTCTTTGTGTAAAATACAATTTCATGCTCTTCATTGGTCTTTCATTGTATTTCTGTCTCCCTTCCCCTTGGTGTAGTCAGAACATCCGGAAGTCCATGTGGATGACAAGGGAGAAGGTAGCACTTGGGAGGTGACATATCACTGATCAGAGTTATTGTGAAATAACAACTCATCAAGTGTCTGACGTATGTCCTGTAGGTGGAGAGCGGTTGTCCCAAGCAGTCGCTGGGATGCTTCATCATCTCAGTCATTAAACTGTGATAACTGGGTTGTTTTTTAAAGCCTTTGACTGCTATAAGGGGTGCCTTGTTTTGAGATGGGACTGTAACCTTTTTACTCTTGGCATCGAGACTGGAGAACGGTGGGGAGGTATAACCTCCACGTGGCTGGAACTTGTGTGGCAGTTGTAGGAGGCAGGTGAGAAGATGGGTGTTGGGGCTTCTGTCTCTTTCGGCATTTCAGTTCCCATTTGCTTGGAATGGCAGCAGGAGGGAAGAGGAATATACCAAAATGGCAAGGCCTACCTTTGTGTCTGCTGCTTTGGTGTAATGCAGTGATAACACAAAGTTGAAATTCTCACACAGTGTTGTCACAGAATTGTGACATTTGCTGATTAACCATTTGTTCTATTTTTTTAATTTATCTCCGTTTCAGTTTAAGATCCAAGTCCTGAAAATGCATAAACACTGGCATATTTTGATACCAGAGCTTATCATAGAATCATGGAATGG
>NW_010253946.1:0-277 GCF_000690775.1 Eurypyga helias
GAATAACCAGCTCCGGTCTCGTCCCCGGCCATCCCCGGACTGCGCGGAACGGTGGAGGATGGGAGCCCTCGGGAAGGATGAGTCCCAGCGGGCTCCCTGCAGCCATGCCGCAAGCCCGTCCCGGGGAGAGGGATGCAGGAGCCAGGACTGTAAGAGGCCGCAGGGCCACGGCAGCATCCCCAGCCGGGAAAACAAGGACACTGCTGTCACCCGAAGCGTTTCTCCGGCGTGTGCCCAGGCGAGGCTTAGCTGTCTTGTTCTCTGCAGGGTACTGTTC
>NW_010253947.1:0-4150 GCF_000690775.1 Eurypyga helias
CCCGGGAAGAGGCCGAGAGCCCGCGCGGCGCCGCCTCACGGGAAGGCGGGACAGCGCGTGGCGTTGGGGCTGCACTCCCCGGGTGACAGCGCTGCAGCGCTCACGCCGCCAAACACGTCGGTACAAGACGGTCTGTGCGCCGCTGCGGCGGGTACTGGCAATGTCAGTGTTACCCCGCCAAGCAGGGAAAGGCATTCCCTAATACCTGGGCGGTATAGTTAAAAATCCAGCATCACCTGTGCCGCGGGTGGCACAACGGGTAGAGTTGCCAAAAAAAAAGAAAAAGACTAAGCTTTTGATCATTTTCACTCAAACCGGTGGAAAAGCCTGGAAATCCTCTTTTTGAAACCTCAGTCTCTGAATCTCTCATACCAGCGACTGCACAGAACCCGGCCTTTCCTGAGGCGAACCAAGCAGGCTGCCACCCCCCCGCAGGTGTCCCCTGCAGGCACACGATGGGCCTGGGCCACTAAAATTGCCAAAACGTGGCTCAGTAAAGCTGTGGCATTACTTCCTGTGGCTGTCTCCAGCTGCAGCACGGCTCTGGGCACGCGGAGCAGGCGCATCGCACCCGCTTCTGCACAGTTCAAGAGACGCCGCGGAGCCAGGCCTGCAGCAAAGCACACTGCACCGTAAGAATCGCTGCTGGTTTGCCACAATTTTGTTGTCCTGCCTGTATTTCACTTATTTGGTTAGAGCAGAGCTCAGGGTATTCTATTGATTTTCCATCACGACGCGCTTGACGCCAGTACTCACCGGTGTACCAGCATGGCCCGGGCACTGCGGTGGTCTGGGGCTCCACCTAGGCGCACGCAGCCTCTCTGCAGGAGCAGCTCGCTTGAACACGCGTGCACTGACGCGCACACTTCTTCTGTGTCTGGGATCAGAATGAGCCACGGCAAGATCAGGGGTCCAGTGCTCTCTGTTGAAAGAAACTGCCATGATAAAGGGTCCCGATAGCACTTCCGAGCGCCCACTGACATGCATGTTTCTGCCACCCTGGCTGTTCTGCTCCCGGTACCAGCAAAAACCCGTCAAGCAAGCGTTCAACCTTATGCACATTTGTGTGCCATGGGATTTATAAATGAGAACTAATGGCAGACCGGCAAAATGGTCCTGACACTGACCAGCCCGGACATAAAGCCCTCAACAAATAAACTCCTTATTTATTCACTGAACAAAACCCCTTCCACAGGGAGCCTGAGTCACTTTAACGCTTTGGGAGTTTATGATAGCGCATCAGCAGATTAGACACAAGACTCCTCTCAGTTTCACCGCAACAGCCTAGTCAAGTCCCTAAAAATCAGAGCTGAAAAACCCCAAAACAAACTGTCTGAGGTTGATGGAGCCTATGAGAGTTGGGTACCTCTCCTTAGGCATTCAGCAGACACAAATAGAGCAGATTTGTGTCCCCGAGGCAAGGTCGGTCGTTCATCACAATTACAGATATGAACGTTCAGACCCCTTGCCAGACACACGCACGTACACACGATTGAAATTCAGTCCAGGAAGAAAACTCAGTGAACAGGAAAACACAAGTGTTGCTTATTGTTAGGCATCATGATACCACGCAGCAGGTAGCCAAGCCTTACCATAAAGACCTGGAAAAAGAGATGCTGAGAGGGTGTGAGCTGGAGGTTGGGAATCACACAGATCCTCTTGATCTTCCATAATATAATTCTAGCCAACACTGGGCAAAGCTGGCCGCAGAAAGTCACAAAGTGGGGAGAAGCAGAAAAATCTACCATGGTCCACCAGGCAGACTTCTGGCTCACTGAGAACTTTTCCCAGGAGTGGAGTTTTTCCCACTGTAATGGAAATTTGAGTTAACAGCAAACAAATAATAAAGGAAAGTTTTCTCCCTGGTCAAGTTCATGGAACAAATGCAGCAGCCCTTGTTCGCACGTGCCATTGGAAAACACACGCTGCTTTGCTGGGAGAGAAACCGCGGGATCATGTGGTATCTTCAAAAGAGGACTTGGGTGGGGTTTGAGCCCAAACATTTCTGACAACCTGAAACTCTCAGAGATGCCAATAGAAACTGAAGGTTCTTAGCAAGTCATTGGAGGTGCATGGAATCCCACAGCACCAGGTCAGAAAACAACTATTGCCTGACACCAGAGCTTCTTGCACCAAGCAAAGGATGAGTGAAATAAAGGAAACACAAATGCCTTTGTGCCCGCAAAAGAAGGTCTGGAAAATAGTGTCAGTGGTTTGCAGGGATAGGAGTGGGAAAGTCTTGGTGAACCGTGTCAGGACCTTGGACTGTTGCCTTACATTCCCACTCCAAGGTGCCCTGTGGATGGAAGCCACACCCGGGAGCCTTACAAACTCCAGGAGGCTGCCCAGAACTGCCTGCATGGCCAGATCTTGTCTGAAAGCCCCTTCAGCGGAACACAGCCTGTGTGATCCCAGCATGTGCTTGCTGCAGCACAGCCCTCCTGCTCTCCATCTCTTTTGCACCCCAAGAGAAAGCCCAGCAGTTTAGAGTCTCTCTCTGATAATCTCTCCTCTTAGGTGAGCCATGAATTCAAAGAATCGGAGTGCTTAAAAACAAACAGAAAATGTAACAAAGTTAGCTAACATAGGTTAAATTCAAGGTATCTGGAGATTTAGTACACAGTTGCAACCAACAGAGACCAGCAAAAGGATTTTCCCAGGCACTGGCCATTCTTGATTCCTAAAGGCACCAGAAACTGTTTGGTTCTTCTATATCCCTTGTAAAATTCAGACTACTACTGATTTAGATGGTCCTAAGGTAGCCAGACCTTAATTCCACCCACTAACCCCCCAGGTCCTGGGAGCTGCCTGCTGTCACACGCCAAGGAGTATTAGCCAAGAGCATGCAAGTCCTCTGTGGCAGGCAGCTTTTGGGAAGAGACTTACCAAAGCAAGGCCCCATGGCTCACTTTTCCTTGCTTCATCCTTGTCCACTCAGCTTGCTGTCACATCCTCTGTGAGGTCAGTGCTTCCTTGCCAGCTTTAGCCAAGTCTCTTCGCTAGAGGGTTAAAATCACTGGAAATTTTTGAGACATCCAAGACAAACAGTCACTGAAAGAGGAGCTGAGGAGGCCAAACTATTGGCATACTTGCTGACAGAAACTACACTTTTTACAGAAGGAGAAATGCATTGCTTCCAGCTTGGTTACTCACAGGAAGTGCTGCTGGGATGTGCCAGAAATACATACCTACACGTCCTTTACTCTCAACGTAATGACAAGTATAACTTGCACTAGAGATGCTGAGCACTGACATGCATTCCTCCCGTTGGTGGCATAGCTCTGAAACGGGAAAATTGGTGTTGAAAACCCAAGGCGTGTATATAGGTGACGTGTAAGCACAGAGCTCAGTGCTGAGGGCACACCGTGTTTTACTAGTGACAAACAAACAGGCGCCATCCCAAGGCACAAGCCCAGGTCACAAATGTAGTACCTCTCTGCGTGCTCTTTCTGATGAAGCTAACACCAGAGAGGGTTAAGGACCTGCAAAACACTTGCCTGGAATGTGCACGTCTACAGTCCTCATGCAACGTAGTCACCAAAAACTGTGTGTTCGGAAATAAACAAATAATTTCCTGGAAAACTGAAACACACTAGCAATAATTTTAAGTGTTAATATAAGCAACTTTTAAAATTAATTATGATTTAAAGTGTTCTGACGTTTCCAATACAGTAGTTCCACACAAAGGCTCAAAGGGTTGGGTTTTGTTTTTGGTTTGTTTTTTTTTTTAAGTATTTTTCCCAGATCTTCCCAGCATTTAACCAAAGGCCATCATGAGGTCAGCCTTTGTGATGTTCCCCCTGGAGATTTTTGTCTGCCCCAGCTCTCTGGCTATGTTTGTCTGCCTTTGGTCAGTTTTTCTTCCCAGCCTTTCTCGTTCCGTGCAACAACACATCTTCTGTCTCGGTTCGGGGCTGTTGTGTGATGTTCCCCAAGTCCCACCTCAGAACTAGAGTGCTCAGTGTCCTTTTCATGCCTTTCCCCCTCCCCTCCGTCTTGTTTTGAAAATATCTGCATCGGTCTGGAGCTGCAGACACATTTACCAATAGTTCTGTTCTTTCTTGAAGTATTTCTGGTCTCCATCTCCCGCACCTGCAGCCGGAGCTGCTCCTGGAGATCCCTGCAAGGTGCAGCTGTGGCGCAGAGAAGC
>NW_010253948.1:0-1022 GCF_000690775.1 Eurypyga helias
AAGAGAAAGCTCCAGAGAGGCCTTATAGCAGCCTTCCAGTACCTGAAGGGGCCTACAGACTGGATGAGGAGGGATTTTTTACACGGGCATGTAGTGACAAGACAAGGGGCAATGGCTTTAAATTGAAAGAAGGTAGATTTAGATTGGACATCAGGAAGAAATTCTTCATGGAGAGGGTGGTGAGGCACTGGAACAGGTTGCCCAGAGAAGCTGTGGATGCCTCATCCCTGGCTGTCTTCAAGGTCAGGCTGGATGAGGCTTTGAGCAACCTGGTCCAGTGCAAGGTGTCCCTGCCCACGGCAGAAGAGTTGGAACTAGATGATCTTTAATGTCCCTTCCAACCTAAACCATCCTATGGTTCTGTAACATTCAAAGCAGCAACTCTTATAACAGAGGAGCCGTTGTAAAGTCCTACTTCCCCTTTGCAGAGCCTGGAATTGAACAGCATTTTCTGCTACAATCCAGCTTATTGCAAACATTCTAACAGTGCATAAACAGTGTTCGTAGGCAGCCAGGAGTGAGACCACTTGGATCAGGACTGTGGTATTCTCCAGCAGCAAGTAAAAGAAAACAAGATAAGTCTTACTTGCAACCATGAGCTCATTGCTTCCATGACACCAAATTCTTGTATTTCAATGCTTGCAAGAGCTGTATGGCTATTGCTTACTATCCTTTAAAAAGCACCCAGGTGAGGAGGCTCTACAAGCCTGGAAGCTCAGAGAAGTCTCCACTTCCTTAAACTGTTGCTGAGGGAAAGGACACATATTCTAATAAAGCCAGTGCACTGAAGGATCAGCTAATTCCCATACAAAAATGATCCGAACATCTGTAAAACATGATATTTATTCACCTTTTTTATGAATTCTTAGAAGATTTTAAGAGCAGAGTCTGCCTCAAATGGAGGCAGAAGATCTATTCCTGGTTTTCAACATAAAATAGACGGTCTCATGTAAACTAGGGAGAAGAATGAATAGTTCATTGATTGTACTATTTTTAATCTTGTGAAACAGGCATTGCTGCAG
>NW_010253948.1:1053-41386 GCF_000690775.1 Eurypyga helias
CAGGAATGCATCAAAGTATCTAAGCAAGAGAAATTAAAAAAAATTTGAGTGCACCGTAAGTCAAAAAAGTTAATGTAAGTTCTGACATTCTTGAATGTATTTCATTCCATTTAGTGACAGTGTCACAATAAGACTTCAGTTTAACTGCTGAGACACCCTAGGCCTTGAGCAGAACCTGAAGGGGGCCTACAAGGAAGCTGAGAAGGGACTTTTTACAAGGGCCTTTAGTGATAGGACAAGGGATAATGGATTTAAATTGAAAGCGGGGAGGTTTAGATTAGATATCAGGAAGAAATTCTTCACAGAGAGGGTGGTGAGGCACTGGAACAGGTTGCCCAGAGAAGCTGTGGATTCCCCATTCCTGGATGTCTTCAAGGCCAGGCTGGATGAGGCTTTGAGCAGCCTGGTCTAGTGGAAGGTGTCCCTGCCCATGGCAGGGGGGTTGGAACTAGATGACCTTTAAGGTCTCTTCCAACCTAAACCATTCTATGATTCTATGATTTACTCTTCTTTTGACATCTCAAAAAAGATCCGTTTATAACTTGCAAGTACACTTGGGGAGGAGGTGAGGTAAAAATCAGGTAACATCAACAATAGTAAATCCCTATCTAATGAAGTTGCTTTAATCTGTTTACTAAAGTTAACAGATTTTGCCTGTTACACAGTATCATGCTCCCATAAGATACAAATCTACCAGCCTTGAACTTCACAACCATTCAGTAGTACTCTTTTATGGATGATTATCTGATTCCATGCTTTTTCTAGAAATTTCACTGCCACAGCTACCACTGATGCTGATGCTGGTCTGGATACATGCCTGATGCTTCCCAGGGTGATATGATCTGAACTGCCTCTCCCGGTCATGCTGGGTCCAGCATGTAACATAACCATCACCAGTAATCAAGCAGCAGTACAGTGATTCTAAAAGCATGCTGCTACCCCTGGAAGCAAGGCAGTCTCCTGCTATGATAATGAAAAAATCCTCTATTAGGCATAAGAACTGGGTGTTGCACAAAGCACACAGCAAGGCCTGACTAGGTTGTGATCACCAGGCCTTACAGTTCAATTTTGGTTGAGAGATTTTTGAGGGAGTGGAAAAGCTCAGAATACTTCTGGAAAGTTTTCATTTACTTTCTTTTGATGTCAAGACTAAAGGGCTCAACCATGCAGGATTTAGTATGGGTAGCATTGTCACAATTAATCAGGCAAATTGCACCATCAGCAGGATTCTATGAAGACAAGAAGTGAATTATGTGAAGCAACTCAGAAGATTAGGTTTCTCACCCTTAATTCAGGTACACAACAAGAATATCTCAAATGACAAAAAACTTAATTATATTATGAAAAATAGGATTGATTTTTAAATGCAGTCAGCTCTTGGGTCTCTTTATCCCAATGATTATTCACTACAGAGTTGTGGAACAAGTAACATCACTTCAAATTCTACAATAGGAGTCTTATTTTGTTCAGCTCTGAAATCAAGAACACTGAATGACTAAAATCAGATGAGGTTTGCATTAGAGAGCAATCTTGATACACCACTGTGGCAGAGCACTAAGCATGTAATCAGCTATATTAGCAAAGGTCTGCTTTGGACTCATACAGAAAAATCACTTATTAGCAAAACAAGCAATATCAGTAAAAGAACAGTTTTGCAAGTAAAATAGTATCTGCTATAGAGGTTTCTGCTGATGCAGCTTTGTCCAAGTGGGATACTACACCACTTAAATACCTCCAATTGACCAAGCTATACCAAACTAGAATATAGATTTAGCCTGTATTCTGCTCTTAATCTTAGCTCAGTAGTTTACTCAACATATTTTGATCGTTTTCTATCCCTACTGAATAACAAAAACCTCTCAATTCAATTTGCCAAGTTAGCAAAATATGAATGTCCTTTTTAGTATAGCATTCAGCTCAAAACGTAGAACATGGCAGCATTCTTGAGGCAAAGAAAATACTAGACAAAGCAACAGTACATGCTATACCAAATCACAGCTGTGATCAATACATTGAGCAGTATTGGTCACTGATATACAGATGATTCTACAGCCTAAGGTATGGAGTGTCTGCAACCCTGGGGTGCTTCCAGACAGCCCCAAAACTAACAGGCTGCTAAACTCATCATAGCCTGCAGTGTCACTGCTTACACAAGTCACTTTACAGCTTGAAAAACTTTGTGCTGCCTCCCTTTGCCTGGACTGTCTATGTGTGCATCACTGAAAATGACCAGCTGACAGTACTCCCAGAAATGGCAGATTTTCCACTGGACAAGAGGGAAATACCCAACAGCCCCTCTCTCTACCAGTCACGTGAATCAGCACATACAGCAGGTTACATGCGAGGATATTCAGAATAAGGGGACAGTGCTAGTATTCTCTATCCTAACTCTGTGATGACCTCCAATCTTAGAGGTAGCAACAGTAATAATAATAGGTAGCAAAGTCCACCACAGTCAAAAGGCTTACGGAGCTATTGCCCTAGGCATGTAGACGAGCCACTGGAATTTAGCAAAGGGGTAGAAAATATAGGAGACTTCTAGGCAAGGAGACAATTGATCAATGCATAGAAATTCAGCAGCCCAAGAACTCCACAAAGATGTGTATGGGCCCTGGCTGCAAGTCAGCTGTGGACGAAGCACACTGCAGTGTCACAGCCAGCTACGGACAGCTACATGAAATTAATTCATTCAACTCATTCCCCACAGTCCATTTAACTGGCTTTTTTGTGGGGGTAGGGGAATTTCACCTTTTATATAGATGTAGCTGGAAAGACTTTACACGCAAATTATTCCCAGTACACAACACATACTCTAAATAGTACAGCCTGATTAAATGGTACATGATACAGCATCTTAAACTACTCTGCATCACGGTTTGCAATCTCAAAGATGGCACAGACCCAACATCACTTATGAAACTGCAAGACTAAGTTCAATGCAACTGTAACAGGCAAACATATCTACTTCTACGAGTCTCCCATTACATAATGAGCAAAAACTTTTAAGTGTGTCAGATCGTGCCTTTCATTCTTGTTGATCAGACTTTTTATTTTTGGTATTTGAGAACTTTACTCCCTATTTACCAGAAATTAAGGACAAATCCTAATTATATAATCTTTAGTTCATATGGTATTGCATTGCATTTTTGTGGTGGTGGGTTTTGTGTTTTTTTTTTTTGGGGGGGGTTTGTTTGTTTGTTTGGGGTTTTTTTTTAAAAGAAACCACACAGGATTGGTTTAAACCTAGAAATTACATAAATTTAAAATTGTCACCTTCCTATTGCACTCAAGTGGAAGTATGCTTTATGTTTCCACTGTTTTCTTCCCTAAATTTATTGTATTTCTTTTTAAAAGTGTGTGTAGGTATATGCATGTATGTATGTGTGTGTCGGTATGAACTTGGAAGGTTAATACCATAAACACCTGACAAAAATGTTGTAAAAAAAAAATTTACAAAATGTAATATAAATGCTGTATTTTTTATACCAGTTTGAGATGATGCAGACTTTGCTAAATCTTTGAACACTTTAACTGGAACAGTATTTGTCTTAAAGAGAAAGTAAATAGGTATAAATACTTTAAATTGACAACAGATTATGCTAAAATTCCTATTATATAGCATTAAGTCTAGTATTGTTATAGATAAGTCAGAATTCTAGTGATATTGCTGCATCTGTCTGTGAAACATGAGTGGTGTCACGTTGTATCTTGAAGTGCTATGGCTAGGTGCGAGAACAAATAGATTGCTGAACAACTCAACTTAAGCCTTAAATTTAAGCAAGGTACAGTGCTCTGGGTCTGGTAAGGAAGCCAACTTAAGGAAAAAAAGAAATTCAGAGCACAGTTTTTTCACATGTTATCTGAAATCTTCATTTCCAGAAATATGTGAACTTACTTTTCAATAACACATAAGGCTTGACAACTTCCTTATTTAATATTCTAGTCATTTGAAAGGCAGATTTGGTTCTTTATAAAAGCATCATAGAGAAATGAAATAAAAATTAATTAATTTAGGAAGAAAACGAATATGAAATATTCCAGGGTTTCAAAAAACACCTCTTTGCTTATCATTTTGGATAAACACATTCACTAAATTTGCTAAACATTGCAGATCGATCTTTGCTTCCAGAAACCACTTTTTTTAAAAAAAAAGAAAAAAAAAAAGAATACACCAGTGGACATTACTATGGACGCACAGATTTTCAAAGGAGAATTGTCTCTGTATTTCAACAGCATCACTACGCAAAACAAGCCTCACATTACTTCAAAGAAAGGCTGCAGCCATCTCATACTGCTGCAAGTAAAGAGAGTGTGCTCATGACTTGCTGCCCCTGTTTTCTTGCAACCCATCAGTGCTGGCAGCTGTAATCTGGTCCCAGCCATTAAGACGAGCAGCCCTGAAACATAGATTAAGTCTACCCCAAGTACTCTGTGCAAGGAAAAAACTCCTTGAGCCCTTTTTTCCCTATGGAATACCTGTGCAGGAGAATAAATCAGTGATGTGAAGAAAACAAAATCCTTCCCAGTAAAATTTGCAGATGACACAAAAGATAATAAAATGGTAAATACCAGGGAGTTGTAAATTCTACAGATTGCATGGCAGTCGAGGCTCACCTGAATAAGACGCATTTTAACACAGCTGAGCACAAAGCTGTCTAGTCCTAAGAGCACAGATTCCAAACAAAGACAATATAATAACATAGGAAGAGGCATATGGATGATGGTGGATAACCAAACTAATATTAGCCTACAGTGCAATACCCTGGCTAGAGCAGCAAAAAAGATCCTTTGATGTACAAGAAATAAACATGGAGTAGCAATTGGAAAGGATTATATAAATCACTACTGATGTTGAGACAGAGAATCTTTCCATTCCAAACAGCATGTAACAATGTAGTTGTAGTTTCTACCTGTGATCCCTGAGCACTACCACAGGAACAACTAATGGACTACACTAGTATTCAAACGAGGAAGACTTCAAACAGCTACAAGCAGAATTTAAATTCTGGAAAAATCGCCTTGCTAAAAATAAGAAACCTGTATCAAAAGTGGAAGATAAATGATTACTCGGTTAGTGTGTACAAATGGAGGGTGGGGTGAGAACTGAGGAGTATCATAAATATTAAAGGAGGACTTTTCAGCTTGTTAAAGCTGGATTTGGTATGTTTCTGCTACCAAAAGTTAGAAAACTTAAGATTAAAAATAAAGTAAGAATACTTTAACTAACAGTAAATAAAGTTCATCTAAAGAAAAGTAGGATTTTCCTTGACCTGAAAGAACCAGAAGTTACAAGACTGTGTTATTAACTTACATTGTTCTTTCAAATCAAAATAACTTTACCTTTCAAAAGCATGTCTAAAATGCTCCAGGATAGCTTTGTTACTCAACCCATGGTACTTACGTGAGCTTTAGAGCAAGTATTTAGCTAACTCCTTATATTTGTGGGATAATTATTCCCCCCTCACCCCCCCGCCCCCATCTCCCAAGTTATGGAATGACTGTATAAAGTGTAAGACAAAAGATCTTGTTCTCTTGATCACTGCTTCCCCAAGTAATATTTTGGATATATTTGGTATTGATGCTTCTGTATTTCTGCACAGAAGCAAGTTACTGAGGGAGCATGGTAAAAATGGAATCTTGCTGAATACGCAGAGTAGCTCAGTCACAGATAATTTGAATTGACCTCTCCATTTCTGCAACCAGTAACATGACTCGGGGGAGGGGTGGGAGGGGGAGAAGAACACCACAAAACAAACAACACAAAACACAAGAAGAACCCTTCATGTCTGAAATGAAAATTAAATGCAAAACCAATTTCTGTAGAACATAAAAAACCTGTCTTAATAGGGAATCAGCAGACTGTGACTAATATCCTATTGAAAGGGTGTGGTTAAGGGACCTGAAGACCCTGCAGGTTTTACATAGATTGTGTGCAAGACAGTAAAAGGTAATTGCCTAATTGGTCAACTGACCAATACAAAATTCACTTCAGGATTTAACTCAGAATGGATATTACAATTAGATACTACGAAGCTTAAGTGAATCTTCAAAATTCATATTGAACTATGAACAGAATAGGATTTGGTAAACCTAAACATGGCCCTTCATTATTCAGTGGAAGAAAATTTTCAATTAAATGTATACATCACACCTATCCTCTATGCAGCCTCTGTTCCACTAATTCAAAGTAAAATTTTAAAGCCAGTGCAACATTTACATGTGTCGTAACAGAAACATAAGTATGACAAAATTTCTGTTATTGAAAAATTTCATTTTTTGAGTGCTATTCTCTCAGACATTCCAATCAACCAAAAATTAGATGTTCAACTTTATGTTAGCTAGTGATAGTAATAATTTTAAAGTAGCATGGCTAATCTCATTTCTCTACCCAGAGAAAGACCACTCTCATATCTTAGGTGTAAGATGTTGGCTTACTTTTGGATGTGTTTTAAACTTGGTTAAAGACTTTTTTTTCTTTCTGCAAAAGGCATCTAGAACAGGTCAGCAGAGAAAACTTGCAGATATGCTCAAAGCTACACGAAGGTGAGAGCAGACATAGGCAGCTGTAAAAGGGATAAAGTTTTGCCAGACAGACTCACTCTGAGGCTCTAAAAACCACGTGATTTATATTAAAATGCTTGTTACATAGGTTAGCAGTGGCTTCTCTGCTGTTTGCTGATAGAGAATGAATTACGTTACTAGCTTTCAGTATTTTCTAAGAGGCCAAATGTATGAAGAGGAGATGCATAGAATCTTCTTCAAATACACCTAATAAATTCAAATTGCAAGGAGAAAAAATCAAGATGTGAACTGAGGGAACACCACCACCCCAAAGAAAGATCCACTGTGCAAGAAGATGAGGACCTCTACTATTTTACTAGAGTAGATCAAACTAAATAGCAGCTTCTTCAGTATGTTCTCTTTTAGGTTAACCCCTAAACATGGGATACTGAAGTCACTGTTGGAAAAAAAGCCCATGTACCCTACAGCATTATCTTGAATGACAGCGTTGTCATCGTCCTCAATGTTACATGTTTTTCCTGCAGCTAAAAAAGAAGTTTCAGACAACTGTTTTTCCTCACCTATATGGTATCATATGAATCAGGATATACATACAAAACCTCTGAAAATCCTTACACCTTTCTAAGTCAATTTATGTACAACATCAACACCAAGAAAAAGATGGAAAAAGATAATGACCTCTCAGCCATTAGCAACTTCTCTGTGATGCTTAAATTACTACCTTGGTCTGAACCAACACACTCAGCTGCAGAGGAGTCAGCAGAAAGTTTTAACCCTCTGCCACAAATTTGTGGATCTCCATTTGGAACTATTAGTTCCTCCTCTGCAGCTCCCTTACTGCCTTGTCCAGATTAAGGTAGTAATGAGCCCTGCAGCCCCCTTTTACGACCCTGAGAAATCTTCCATCTTCCAATGTTCTCCACCTGGTTGAATTCCCTCACTAGAAACCATGTGAGACATATTTGGTCAATTAAAACACATACTCTCATTTGTGTTGTCTACCAGGGCTATGAGATTTCCTGGGCATACAAAGCAATTCTGGTTTTGTTTCATCTATTTGATAAATAAACAAATCTTAATTTAAACCTTATAGGCTGACAGTAATGGTTTAGCTTTGTGCCTCTTTTTCTCAGTTGTACAAATATTTATGGTTTTGAGTCAACACATAGTCCAAGGGGAGCTTATTTTGGTTTGTTAATTTTGGATGTTTTTAACATTTACAGGCTCAGGATGACAAAGGTGTGTATGATCAAGCTACACCTTCCGGGATGAATTGCTCCACTTCTTAGACTGAAATTAATGAGTCTTCTGTTCTCATTTCACTAACTTGCAGGGAAATAAAGGAAAAAGAGCTAATCAGACCATAGCTGTATTTCTGGGACTTAAATGAGCGAGGTGTTTTCCTTACATATTTATTCCATGCTCTTGATTTCAGAAGAAATACCTTACTTTAAATCTCTTTCCTATTCTCTATACTCCTGAATAAAAACATGACCTTCAGTATGCTTAATATGGACAGGAAGAAATGTGGATGAGATGATTCTTCCACCCTGGCTTTGGAAATAGCACACAACAGCCACCAAACTGAGAATTTCCCCTTATGACCCATGTGATAATCTGAAGAGCCTCTTCATGAATGGAATAACTTCCAGGCTGAGAACAAAACCAAAAAAAATCCCACAACTGAGACATCCTCCACTTGTAAAGACCAGAGACTTCCTACAGACAAGCAAAAAAAAACTAATCTTGACATGCCATTACTCCTTGTAATTTACCAGCAAATAAAATTGAAATATGGGCAGGGAGCTGTGCTCCTGTCGGGCTGTCTCTGGAGATCATCTACCCAGGCTTTTTTCACTGTTTTATACTCCCTAAAGGTGAACAAGAGTGTAAGCAAGAGTGCAAAGTGTCTGGGCAAGCATAAAATAAAATTTTCAACCTGTGCAAGAGGGAAAAACCTTGGCAGTTTGGTTATAGTGTAGTAGCTAGAACTGAACAAAAAATACTTCCTTCTGTTGTTAATTTAGTTTGACATCACAAAAGAGCCTGGACATTTCTGGCTACAGCTGTGGGGACTGGAAAAGAAAAGGTGAAATATTCAAGAGTTAGTGGACAGCCATATTCTAGCCCAGTAACTGGCAGGCTTCTGGTTTTACCTCCATAGCTGTCATCTACCTCCATACACGTCATCTATTTAAAAAAAAACCGACAATGGTAAAACCTTTTAAAAACGTATGTGTCACTACTGCTAGTGAACAAAGAAACAATTTATAATTATTTTCAAGCTTACTTTAGCAATTTTTAAAAAACATATTTACATGCTCAGCCACCGAAACCAACATAGATCCACAGCAACCAAGGTGGTAGACAATGCGGGGGTAGAACCTTAAAAAAAAATCTGTTTTTTTGCCAACAGCTTTTGAAAACGTGGTTCTACTCTGTTCTGAGCAGGTTTTCTAGCAGCAGCTATGACACTCAATTGCAACAGGATCATAAATACTCTAGAGGAATCTGTATTAAAATACTATTTTTTCTATTTCATATATATCAGCTAATGTAATCATTAGCCCAGGTCCTCAGAAGCTTGTGTTGCAAAAAGCTTCTTGCAATTATTTTTTTTTAATTTAATAGTACTATAAATGTATTTACTAATCTACACCTTTAAGATTTCTTAAAAACTCTTACTTGTAGTTTGTATTAGCACTAAGATTTGGCTAGAAAGGTTACTTGCCCAGATATTTTCTGAAAAGCATTTTTGGAGTAGGTGGTCATGGTATGATCCTTTCAAACTTTTACAGAAAGATCAGAGTTTCTTGATTTAAACGGCTAAGTAGCTGTACACAAAATACATTTAGTAGGTACATCGTTAAGTATAAATACAGAATAGGCTTTCTGCATAACACTACTTTCAATTTTAAAATGGGTCTGAAAAAAAACCCAAACAGCCAAGCTCCCAAACCCATTATCCTGTGTCCCATCCTACCCTGTATGTCCAGTCCTTAAAATTCCTTTAACTCTCGGAATAAGTAGGTCACTGGTTTTTGTCCAGCCCAAAAATTATCCTACAGTAAAGAGGAGGATCATATAGCCCTTTCTGTTGACCACCAGTGGCCTGTTTACATCCATTCTCCCTTCCACAGTCTGATCAAGGGAGAGACAGAGGCCTGCATAAGAGATGCATGTGAACATACAGTACCAAACATTGACTTGTCTAGTAGCATTAAACTACAAGCTTTAAAAGTGTCATGAAAAAGTTTGATTTTTTTCTGGTCTTGATTAGTGAGAAGTTTTCAGTAACTTGTTATATCATTGCAAATAAATTAATGGGGGGAAAAAGCAGCAAAAAACAGCCATTGAGAAGGCGGCAGGAATAATGCATCAGAGAACTTAAACAGCAAAGAAGTACCAAGAGAAAACTTCACTAATCAAAAAGCCCTCTATATTTTCTGTAGAAAGACCTAGCCATTAGTTTTTTAAAAAAAAAAAAAATCCATGCTTTTTATAAGTGACGTGAACTGGGATCTCCATATTTCAGGTATGACAAAACAGATGTCAAAAGCAACGCTTGTATCACCAGTCTTATTTTTGGATTTTGCCTTTTTTTGAAGTTATTTAGCCAATGCCTATTTGCAACTGTATACCTTGTTGTAAGTGAACAACTACTGTTTCATTTGTAGTCGGCACAGCCAGCTGTTTTAACCATACTGACTATAAATTCTACCAATTTAAAAAAAAAAATCAACTATTTTGCAGCAGAGTGAAGCCATTACTGTATTTAACACTCATGACAAACTATACCAAGTTTTTTTATTTCCACAAAGTTTCAAAATCTTGAAGTTGTTCTAAAAACATATAAATAGTGCACAAGAAATCTGCTTCACTTTTAAACAAATGAATACTTTTTTATGCCTAATGAACTGCAGTTACAAGCGAAGTAGAACCACTGAAGACCTATGGTGACATTCAAAACCATACTAGATACAGACTGCTTCAGTTACCCTCGACACTGCCAGTATCTGGAGAGATAGAAGGGAAAGCCATCAAAAATTCAAAACGGGCAAGAAATTTATGAGTCAACGTAAAATCATTAATAAATCGTGTCACAGCTTCTGGTGTACCCAATCACAAAAAAGCCAAGCAAGAGGTCAGATTTTCATTTTGGCTCACCAAGTTACATTGATGCTGTAATTATATTGCTAAATCAAAATTTCTCTTTACAAAATGGTACTCTTCATTTAGACTGAAGTAATAGCTTTTACTGATGTAGCTGTACCTATTACTAAGAGAAAAGATTCAGGAAACAAGCAGCAGGTTATTTAATAAAAAGAGGGAATGAGAGAACATGACCCAAAAAATTATGACTGCCTTGACAAAGAAATATTTTGTTGCAATGCAGAGTACACTTGATTTTTTGGTTTTTGGAAAATTAAATGTTATACGCAAGATGATAATGGCAACCCTAAAGTACAAAGCAAGAGCATAGTTGGAGTGTGAAAAGTACTACTAAGTGACAGAAAACAGTTTCAAAACAGGTAACACAAAATTCATAATGCATTTGCAATATATGAATACAAAATTATCTACAATACACCTGTCAAATGTGTACTGTTCAATTCCATGTAGAAATAGATTATTAAATCCTTACTAAAGTAAAATAGAAACTTCACTGATTACAAAAGTAACAGAGTGAAGCACACTGCATTTGCCAGCCCTCAGCAACAGCACTTTTGTCAGAAGAACCAGTAATGATCTTGAGTTACACACAAAAGCAGGCACTGTTAGGGCAATGGACAAAGGCAAATCACTGCAAAGCCAGAGGACTCAACTTCAATTTAACTGTCCTGTAAGGTACATACTAATTAGCTGCAAGGCTATGAAATCCTAGCTAGCATGTTAAATCTGCTACATGACAGTATAATTTGACTTCTTAAAGGATTATGCAAATTACAACTCATCATTCCATTACACGACTGAAAAAAAGTGACAGCTAATTTATACATAACACACCTTTCAAATCCCTAAGATGTGAAGCACCTGTGCAATACATTTTGCCTAGATTTTCTAGTGTACACATTCTTGTTTATTGCACTGCATGGAAGCATATCGAAAAGATTTAGTAAAGTCATAGGGGGAGTTACTTGCTTTTTAGCTTTTAGAACACAATCCCAAAGAATTAAACAACATACTTCTGTCCCTGCTGTATAGGTTTTGCAGGCAAATATAACTGTACGATATCAACACATGTGTAACTTCTGAATAGCAGGAGAGCACGAGCACTAAATGCACGAGCTAGAGGCAAGACTCACACAGATTTCAACATACTTCTGGTAGGTAGATTCACAGTAGATTCCGTCATATCGGTAGATTTTCCTACATTCTGATTGGTTGGGCAGAGGATGCTGGACAGTTATTCTGTAGAGGCATCAAAAACAGATAGACATGACTAGAAGTTCTCTACAGGTAACTGTAATGCAGGACAAATTAGTATGTTGAAACTGATTTTGTTTTTCTTTTAAATTAAACAGCTTTCTGATCTCATTAAATCGATTGCCTTGTGCACATAACATCCAGACTTTCCACTTTTCAAAATTTGCACTGAGAGTAAACTAAACTTCAGTTCTCCGCAAGAACAGTATTTTTTTCCCCATCAACATGGAAGAGGTAAAGAATTTTATGAACCGAATTGATACTTCACATAATTTGTGCATATATAATAGTGCTTAAAAGAATTATTTATTGCTTAGCATGGCAATCTCTGTCAGAATATCCATTTATATCAGGCTGGGAGTTTGTCCAGACAAAGACCAAATAACTCTCCAATTTAAAATGTCAACAGCAATTCTCATATTTGCACAGAATGAGGATGTTGTGGCATTAAAAGGACTATGATTGAAGGTGTTCAGCACCATTTGAATAATGCCATATGTTCCTAGATCAAATGAAAGAAAAAGAAAGTGATTGGCAGCAAGAGGTGCGCAGCATCTTGTAAAATCAGGCCCTAAAAGATTTGTCAATCATTCTATTATTCACCCCTACTCAACTCCCTGGTAGCAAAAAATAAAATTTGGCTATAAAAATTCAATGTTGTTTTTAAAATACTTGGGAATTGCACACGAAACAGTACCCACCAAGTTGTTTGGGTTTTTTTTTTCCTTATCCTCCCTTTTCTCTGGAATAACAGCACATTTTAAATGCTCTTCTATCTTCCACAAATTAATACCTTTTTTGCTTTTAATATAATGCCAGTTCACTAGAGTAAGCATAAATTATTTAATAAAATTTACATATTTTTCAAATGTAGAATTTTAGGCAGTGAAATTTTTTTAAAACAAATATTCTTGTCAATATAGAATTATTTTTATTATTACTATTTTTACAGTATTACATCTATATAGCTCTAAGCTAGTCCTGTTTTTTTATAGTCACATATTTTGTTTCAACAGCAATTTGAGACTAGAGGTTTGAGAAAAAAAATAGTATCTTTATCCAGCAACAAGGTTTACAAGTTATGGAAAGTCATGTATTGTGGAAACTTAGGGCCTTCCTCAATAAGACTGCCCCTACAGAGCTTGGCAAGTGCACACCATTTCATGTCTTAATAGCCCTTGTTCCTTGCTCATTTAAATTGGAAACCTGAACTGAGCGTGCCTCAGCACTGTTTTTGGCCCACAGAAGCCCACACCCAGGAGGGAAGAGACAGCTACATAAAGACAACAGAACCAAACACCTCCAAATCCTGGGATATTCCTGCATTTACTAATTAAGGCATCTCCAGAAAGACTTCTTTACTGTGATACCCAGGGTCTTTGTTAGATGCCTAAGCATCATACAGAGTGTATGAAGAAAGCCAAGTATCTTAAAATGGGATTTGCAACACAAGTGCTATCTGCAAGGTAGCATGCAAACTAGTA
Organism: Eurypyga helias; assembly: GCF_000690775.1. Lineage (NCBI taxonomy): Eukaryota > Metazoa > Chordata > Aves > Eurypygiformes > Eurypygidae > Eurypyga > Eurypyga helias. The sequence goes on from NW_010253948.1 coordinate 14,487, forward strand.
AAAAAGAGAAATACAGAAGAGAAGAGTTTCTTCTGTGTTGTTTGTGCCCAGGAGACACAAACACTTCACTTTGGGTCACCCAGAAATGCCTACATCAAAGTCAATTCAATCTTCAGTGCACAATCACATTGGCTAACCCATGCTCCTACTTTAACACTCCCCCTACCTGTTTGGCTTTTGTTGTTGTTGTTGTTATTGTTTTTAAAGAGAGACGCCTGGTTTTAAACAGCTTCAGCAAAGACATGTGAGAAGTAGGCTCTTAGAGACCTAAGCCAGAGGAGGTTCAAGCGTACATCCCCCAGTTCCAAAGACTACCACAGACTCCTTACTAACAACTATTCTAAAGCAAGGGACATGTTAACTCCTCTTGACAAAATAATAGTACTATTAAAAAAAAAAAATCAGCATTCATTGGATGACAGAAAGGGACCCAGTGAGAGCATGCTATATTAAATCATTCAAAAATGCATAAGCAGTCCTTGCAAAAACTATGAGAATCCTTCCCAGATGAACGCCCTCATCACAGGGCTTCAGAATTATGCTCTTTCTTTCACCGGTTCTCTGGCCAAATGAACCTTGAATACTGATTATTGCTGTTACTTGAGTAGTTAAACAAGTGGAATAGAATATGGCTCACTCCAAAAAAACTTTATTCTGAAGTAACTGTGGCATTCTTCTGGGAAGTGGAAGATGTAGGTTCTGCATCAAGTTGTATAGAATACCTGTCAGCCTGCTTTTGTTTGTTTTTATGGCAATAGTAGTCCTTGCTCTTTTTTCAAATGGATGACAAACAAACTGAAAAAAATCAGAGGTTCCATCTGAACATCAGGAAACACTTTTTTACTGCAAGGGTGATGAAGCACAGGAAGAGATTGCCCAGAAAGGTTGTGGAGTCTCCCCTCATGGACACAGTCAAAATCTGTCTGGACATGGTCCCGCACAACCTGTTCCAGACAACCCTGCTTCTCCAACCCAGAAAGACTGGACAAGAGGTCCCTTCCAACATCAACCATTCTGTGATTCAAGTCCAGATCAGAGCTTTGAACTGTTAATCACAGTCCTACTTGACATCTAGCCAAAACTGAGTGCCACAGCCAAAGATGGGGAAGAGATTAGAATATGGAATTTTTTGGGGGGTAGGGAGCATGGGGGGGAAGGGGGTGGCTGTGTGTTGGTTTTAAACTAAGCAATATATGAGTTTCTATACACAATAGAGCAGCTGCTGTGGATCCTAGTCTAAGGGAAATAAGTCTTACTTTGCACTGTATAAGGCTGGATTCCATTTCAGCACCCAAGATCCTATGACCTTTTTTGGACCCAACCCTTACCCAATGGTTGCTAACAATTTTATTTAAAGAGTTCTTTTACTCTCTTGCATTTCCTCTCTGCTGCAACTGAAAAAATCACAATAATAAAACAATAAATCATATCCCAAAATGCTAAGCTAAATAAGACATCAGTGTAAATCTCTTAAAATCCCACTGAATTCATTGAGATTGCACAGCATCTAAATTAGCACAGAATAGTGCCTATTGTGCTTAACCTGAAAAAGCAAACAGTCCTGAGACGTTATGGAATACATTTTGAAGTGCACACCAGTTTTTTTTTAACTATGCAGTTACCACCTCGAGAAATGCTTTGGGAAAAAAAATAATCATGTATTTTCTGTTATGATGTTCATCTCTTATCGTTAAGGTTCATTTTAGCATGGTAAGTGTATTGCCATAAATGGATTTTTATGCTCAATAAAGATTATGTTTTTATTTTATATATTTAGAAGCTGCCTAACACCATCACAGCCATGTGCCCTCTGTCCTATGCCCTATGTACTTTAGCTGTTATTTAACAGATTAACATTTACAATTAATTATCATCTGATAACTGGGGCTGTGGGTCAGAACTGGATCAGAAATTAAGACTACCTCACAGAGTACCTCATTCAGCATTCCTTACTAAAAAAACAACCAAACAACCAAACAAACACCCACCAACAGAAAAAAAATAAAAACAACTAGAAAAAAAGACACCAAAAAACAAACAGAAAATCAACAACCAAAAAAACACACACATCAACAACAAACCCACAAAACAAAAACAAGTAGCAAGAATTATTGGTTAGAATCCAAAAAAGTTTACCAAGACGATCAATCTTGTTCAGTGTCTTCCACCCACCCTCCAAAAACATTTTTTACACAATTTTCACCAAATTAATATTGCTAACTTGTTTTTCAAACATTACATCAGCCGACAGAGTGTATTTCTTAGATTCCACATACAAAATTGATTTAGCTCAAGATAAAACTGTATATTGGCTATTTACTCTGAGTAGTGTATATTCTTGTTCTATTTCATGCTTTCTAATTGATTCCTTGTATTTTTCTCTGTATTAAAAATTAGACCACTGAAGAGTCTTTGAGTCTGATCAATTTGCACTGGTTAGCTCACCCAATTTTATCTGAGTTTTGACTGCTCTGAGGAACAAACATCTACCCTCATATAAGCTTTTAGGCAGAGTAAAAATTGCCACTTCATGATAATAAAGACAAGAATAAGTTTTAGGTTGTAACTATCTAACATTTTAGTATGGAAGGTTATTATTCAAAGCTAGAAACATAGCAGATAAAATGTCTATAAACACTGCATGAAACATGGTATTTGATATCTTCTATTCCTTAGGGGGTTTGTGTGCGCTATGATGCTGGGTGCACTCTCACACCGGACTTTGGTTTTTAGAGGTTGCATACTTTCCCTAAAAAGTTCCAAAGCATCACCTCAGATGGGAAATGATTATAAGCTGCTGTGTTTGCACATCAGACAGCTCATCTTCCTATCTGTATGCGTCACTAAACTCTAGATGGATTCATCATACAACTTGAGGTGGAACTTAAGTGCATTTACATACATGTAGAATGTGTAAGCTATGACTAATTTTAACTTACAGGGCAGAATTTAAATAATTAGTTACAAGAAGTCAAACTAAGGGAAAAAAGGAGGAAAGAGATGGTTAGAGGCAGAGTAGTAAATTGTTCCATTTTTGCAGGTAATCTAAATGCAAACTAGAAGCAACTTATCATGAGAATGGATTTTCCACCATCTGGTCAAATAACAGGGGATTTGTCTAGTGGCAAGCAAAGAATGGAATGATGTGAGAAAGATTAGCGGGCAAGTCCTACAGTTGGCTAAAATGTATTTTGTGCAAACAAGAACAGATGACGCCTTAACAATTACACCTGTCAAAAACTCCAGAAAGCAATCCATCTCTGAGCAGCCCAGTTGAAAACAGGCTAGTTCATAACAAAATGAATTTTTTTAAACAATTGCCAGCCATAACAGTTTGATGCATGACAAGCTTAAGAAGTTGCATTCCACATACAACTGAAACCTTAACTAACTGGACCTTGCTTTTCTCTGATGAGTAAGATATTAAACTATTAAAAAAAAAAAAACAAACTTAAATGAAGCAATGCAAACATCTAACGATCTTGGAAAGCAAGAAAATTCAGTGTTAAGGCTGACTTACAGGTATAGACTCTATAATTCCAGTATGTCCCATGTGAATTGGTACAATAAGACACATAGAAAAATGCCCTATTTTTGTGGGAGCCAAAAATACCGATAGTACCTTGACTGGCATGTCTTGCACAGAATTAGGACAGTTCCTAGAATTACAGTTCTTTCTAAATACAGATATGAAGCCTTTAAATTACTACCCTATATACATCTTGGCTGGAGGGCGAATTCTAAGTAATAATGTTTTCTGTAGATATTCAATTTCTTTCTTTAGAAAAGATATAAACTTAAGGTGCAAGAATATTTTACACAAATTCCAAGGTGACTTTCTTTAAAGTTAACTCTAATTATGTATGTGCCTAATGTTTCAGCATTCAACATAACATTTACTAATACTTTAGTTTTAAAATGTAATAGTTCCCTACAAAAGATGGAGATTATAGTAGATGTATCTGTTCAGACTGGATGGTGAAATCAAACTGTCCCAGCATTCAGTTTTTTGTATTGTTTGGTCTCTGCTTTCAAATATTCAAGCAGAACTTCTTACTTCATCAAGTAATGTAACAAAAATTTCATAAAAGAATTTATACAAAGCCATAGAAAGACAATCAGGAAAATAATGTTTTGCCCATTTAACTCTGTAATCCTCAAAGAATGACAGTAAAATTATTTAAGGTGAATTGTGTACATAAGCAGTGCATATATCAAAGACATCCATGAACAACAGATGTACATATTCTTGTTGGTATTAGCCATTTAACTTTCAACAGAAGCCTGTGCACTTATTAAAATTAGAATCTCTACAGAAAAAGAAGTTTTGTAAGAGATCAGCTTTTTGGTCCCATATCCCCATCCTCTTTTCCACAGATGCAAGTTCAAAGGTAGAAGCCCTACACTTGAACCTGAATTAACATTGTGATTGAAAATTCTGAGATTTGGCAACATCTGTATTTAGATGATGTTAGGAACCAAACTATACCTCCTCTTTTAAAGTATACACTGCATATCACCGTGTTATTAAAAAACTAGCCAAGAATAAACAATTTGTCCATATAATTTTTGTAGCAGCATTACTCTGCTTTAACAAGATGATTGTCCACTTTCATTCAAGAAAGACAGATCAAACATAGAGGCTGATTTTTTTAAATTGTGTTGGTTGCCTTTTCCCCTGACCCTAACCTAATGTATTGCTGTCAGTAGACCCCAGCAAGGCAAGTCAGAGATGAGGTTGAGGGGCTGTTTTCTTCCTCTTAGCAGACTATGGAAATAACTTGGGGTAGTTAATGATCTGTTTTGAATTTTCGCTCTTGTGATAGAGACAAAGAATAGCATTTTGCAACTCCATATTCAGATGAATCAGAAAAACAGCTATGGAGTAAATGACACTCAGTGTTTTATGTATGCTGTTGGACTAAGACTAAGCTGGGTCTCGGGTTCCCTGTTGACCTGGTATGGATGAAAGTTCACTGAACACAAAGTGGACAACAGGGATAGTCATCAAGTGTTGTTAACAGCAAACTTCACAGACAAGGGTTAGCCAGGAGCACACCTTGTTACTCAAGATTGCAATTTGAATGTTCTGCTGGGTTCTTGAGCATTCTTGGGGAGACTTGGCAGGCTGGGACTAATCAGGGTTTTTGATGTAACGAGACTGCGAGAGCTGGGAACGCAGCTGCAGTATCAGAAGCGGAGAAAAGACCTTGAAACTGGTACAGGCATTCCTCAGTGCCAGCTAAGAACTTACCATTACTGCTCCCTGCATCCAGGAACCCAGCTTCCTAGCAGCCACAGTAAAGAGATTTAACACTTATCTACCTCATTTTGGCTGTGTAACTGTGGTAAGGTTCAGATCTAGTGGTTACAGTTAAATCTGGTCATTTAGTTTCCAGACACTGAAATATTTTTCCCATAAAATATTTGAAAATAGGGCAGAAATTGCACAATATCTACCCTTCTTTTCTTTAACTTTGTTCCTGACTTCTAAGAATTCCCAGATAATTCTTGGCAGAGACCAAAGCGCTATAACTCTGTTATTCTTACACACCACTGATGGAAACAGAAGAGATTACAGAAACACAGATATACTTAAAATTTCCAAATTAAACTTGTTTGCATCTTCTTTCATCTGACCTCTGTCCAGTTTTCCCCCATAGTACTTCAGCTTTCTATGTATCTCCATACCTTCTTTCCTCACTTTCTTATTTCTCTCCCTTTTGTGCATAGACATAGACATAGGAAGAGGTCCTACAATTTTTTTTTTTTTTAAAGCTACACACATGAGTAACTTCAATGAAATAGTTGTATTCAAACATTCTATTTTAAGATTAAGTATTTTAATGTTAAAACATAGGATCTGGTACAAGATTCCTTCCTACCATGTGACAGAAACTTGAATGACAATAAGTCAAAGAGGAATGTAAACAATTATTCTGTCAATATGACAAAAGCTGAGAGATAAAATAAGGATAATCTACATGGGCCTTCTGCCTGACACTTTGGGTATCTCTGACATACACTGAAGAAAGAAAGGGGCTGAAGCAGTCAGGCCACCACTAGAATCAGCACTCATTACTACCCCTAGCCTGTATTCCAGTCAGGAGAAAAGAAAAGAATTGAATGTGTTTTCTGTATCATCAGATTTCCAAGCAAGATGAAGAAGTGTTACAATATCCTCTGAAGCACAGTCAGGTCAATGTTTGAGGAACATCATTGTAGGCAGAAAATAACAGGCAACAGGTCAGAGGCACCACTGAAATGTACAATAGAATATTATCAATCTAGACCTTTGTTTCTAGAAATTAGTGTCTCTTATGATTCACGTGTTTGCCTGCTGCCTAAACCACAGTCTTAGATGCAAACCCAAATCCTTAATGCAATAGGATACCTGAATATAAAAGCAGTAAGGCTCTGGCTGACTTGCATGTATGAATCTCCTCTCATCATAAAATTCAGGGTTGGCCTCTGCTGGGGAAACTCCTTCCAGCAAAATTAGTAGTAATCTCATGTACCTAACAAACTAATGTGTATATCCAGTTGTCTGTTTTGTGAGTTTTTTCCCCACTCACTGCACTGATATAAAGCAGCACAGACTGCAACAATTATCCACATTGATTATGCTACTTGGATTTTGCTGCATTTCATAAGCACATAAAGTATGAACAGCTTTGAAAAAACACCTGCCCTGAGGTTAAGATCATTATAGAAGTCCACCATAGTAGTAGTTGATTCATATCTACCTTAACATACATAGGTTTTTTGTTCGTTTTTTTTTGTAAGCTTTTCTGAAAATTAGTATTGTTTACATAGAGATCATCAGGGACTTCTGTCTAGGAGAAAAGATACTCAAAACACTGGCACAACTAATTCTTACATATTCTTACCTAACTTCATATTGATTAAACAGGAAGCTTAACACCTGCTTACAAGTTAAGTAGTTGAGTAGTTCTGTAAGTCTTATCCTGGGTCCTTTACAACTAAAAACAACTGCAGCTGAGAGAGACTGTGAGCTGAAGCACAAGGTCACAGAGCAGGTCAGTATCAGACAGAAGTGAAGTGAGGTCTTGAATTCCCAACCCTTGGTTTATCCCCTGCTGAAATGGTGAATGTCCTCAATACTTCAATAAATGTCAAATTCTTTCTGAATCTATGTTTTTTATATCAAGGATGTAGACGGCAAAGAAATTCAATAATTAATCATATAACCTAGGGAGGGAGGTTGAGTATATTTTTGTATTCTTAAATTAGGAGCATTCAATGTACATCTCTTAATATTTTGTATCATGTTCATTACTCGACACTTACCCAATCTCTTCAGGCTCTTCATGTTAAAGCCAAATAATTCTTGTTATTTCAGACTGGCTTTATTCTTGCTATATCTTTCTCACAGTGATCAGAACTGAACATACTATTCAAGTGATGTCACAACATCGATCTGTATATCACAATATTTGCCATAATGCTCAGGCTACAGTATCATTAGTTGCATTTTCAATACTATTTTCTACTCTATAACTCAATATAGCTTAACATTTTGTTTGCTTTTATGTTTAGTTTTGCACACTAAAGCAAAGTTTTCACTGAGCTGCCTGCCCACAGCAACATACAGGCATATTTCCTCTAGGTTATAGTTAATTTAAAACCCAGCAATGTGTATGAGTAGTTCAAATTGTTTTTTTCCAATGTGCACTATGTTTCATCTGTCAGTGATGAATCATTTGCCATTACACTGCCTGTTAGCTCAGTGAAGTCCCTCACAGTTCCTTCTAATCTCTACAAAACTAAGAAGTGAGCTTCTTCCATATCCTATTCCCTTTTCAAAATGCTCATAAAAGTATTAAAAATCTCCTCAAAAAAAATTCAATGGGTGACATTTTCAGAAAGTCTTGATAGTCAGAAATACTGCAACATTTTTTCCTCATTCTTATAAATATTTGATAACCAATTTCTAATAGATTAGAAAGGCACTGTTTTCGAGCATAGGAGTCATCCTTTTTTCTTCTGTACACTTTCTAAGCAATATTTTATTATTATTTTCAAGTAAAGTATGAATGTTTTATTGTAAAATGGTCAAACAATGCTCTTAAGTTAGTTTTACTCATATTGTTACTGGGATACGACAGGTATTTTTTTAAATGTTTGGACCCTCATTTTGCCCTTGTTTTGGCAGAGAATAGAATTGGTAACAGAACCAGACCCATAGGGACAAATGCAATATTTAGTCCATAATCTAAGAGGTCTGTATAGGACCTGTCTGTGTAAGTTTCATTCCCTGATTGCATAATGAGGGAAAAAAAAAAACCCACAACCCAGCTGGTGATGCTGTTAGACCTGCCCCTACAGGCTGAAAGTCCATGTCCTCGGTGCCCCAGTACACAGAGTATTCTTTTGCTAGTGGATTCAGGTAGTTACTACTCATCCATTTCCACTGACAGGATCTCCAAGGACAGCATGATGTGGGGAGGTCTTATGCCCAACACAGGGCAAACATTTTTCTTACTGCATGTCAGTCAGTGCTAACGTTTTTCAAATCCCTCAGACAAGGGGATAGGAATTGTGCAGTTTAGAAGGTTAATCTAAAAAAAAATTTTCTCCTTTAAAAAAAAAATTTTAAAAAATTAAAACTTTTATGTGAGCTTCATGCTGTCATTTTGATGTTTCTCTTTAAGGAACAAAAAGTAAACAGCTAAAATTCATAATTAATATCATGACACATGTATTCTATTAATTATAACAATTAAATTTACAGAGGTAAAGAATATGCTCCTGAGAATAAGTTTCCTGAAGTTTGACTTGGGCTGAAGCCAAAACATTTCAGGTTTAGTAATCAGGAGTATTATTTAGAAGTTAAATTGCTTGATATCAGATTTTGGGAATGGTAGAATTAGCATCCAGTCTTGTTGCACAGCAATTCACTGGAGGGAACATACACCATATTACTTGCTCATATTCACAATAATAACAAAAAAAATTTGGGTAAGGGAATTTAATGAAATGTTTGGAAAATGCTGTTTGGGAGTATTACATGAAAGGAAAGTGATAAGTACTCTCCACTTCAGTTTTGGGTTAGCACACTACTGTGCTGCTTGAAAAAAGATCTCGAGCACTGTAGAGTCTTTTAAAACTCTCACCCTTAAAACTGATCATTCCTATTAGTGGAAGACCCCTATTATTGATCGTAAACTTCTGAGTGACAAGAACAGTTCTTGAACCACTGTGTGGCAATTCCTCACAAAATACACTCTCACAGAAAGATTATATTTAACTAAGACTGTGTTTACAAAGGAACAACAGCAGCAGCAACATGGAAATATGAGCTACTTATTTTCCCTTTGGTTACTTGGAGCCTAAGTTTTGAGATGCTGAACCTATGTCTGTAGCACTACATGCACAGAAATGTGCATGCACACCATTCACATACACACATCTGAATGGGAATTGACTCCTAAGTAGCAAAACAGAGGGGAGAATTTTTGTAAGTGCAGTTTCCATTATGGGTATGTAAATAAAATTTTTATGCAACACTAAGCAACACATCAACTTGTGTTTGTTTGCAGATAAGTGAACGGGGATATTATTCCTTGGAAGTACACTATTGCACATATACCTATTCTTTAACATTGGGTTGAGCTGAATATATTTCTTCATCTGCATTTAGAGTACAACATGTTTTAAATTACTTTTAAAAACAAACAACTAAGAACAGTCTAAAATGAATAAAAATAAGCCTCGAGTTGTATAGGAAACCACAGATGTCATTTAGCAGTCAAAAAGGATGATGTTGATGTTAGGGAATAAATGGTCTCAGTAACTAGTGCTCAAATATACAAACTCCTCATTGCCTACTGCCAACTAGGACCTATTCTGAAGGGCATCCTTTTTTGATATACACTTCTTCGTAAACAATGAGTGAAAACATGAGGCAATCTAAATGTATTAATGGAGAAAAAACAGCTGGTGGCCCTGAAAGTCTCAGAATAATGCAATAGCACTTGTTTTATTTTTTAAGAAGTATTTCAACTTGCTTAGAAGGGGAGAAGAATAAAAAAAGCTTCCCAGCAGTACCAGCTGTTTATTTTATTTTTGATTCCTGGTTATCTGATTCTTATGAGCCTATTTAGGTTTGTTTTAAGAGAGCTCTTGCAACAGTCTGGTTTTTTAATTGCTGGGGGGTGGGGGGGTGGGATATGATTGTTTGGTTTTGTTTTCATTGTTTGAGTTTTTTAATACAGACAGTGATATTGCATCAGTAAGTATGTCTTGAATCCCTACATTACAATGATCTGATTAAATTTTAGAAATGTTTCAAGTTTTACACCCCTTAAGTTCTCCAAATAAAGGTGAGAGTAATCATAACACTCTAACACTATAAAGATCACTGGAAAATGTTCCAAACATATCACTTAAATGGATATTATTTCAGTAACATACTACTTAGTCTGGCACCAGTGATTCACAACCACTCTTATTGTATTATACAAATACTCCTTGTATTATACAAACACCATTATCATACATCTCTCTCTTCCCAGATCCGGTGATGTAAGAAAACTACGCTGGTAACAGCTGAAATGAATACATGAAGAAGCAATAAAATAATTACATTATTTATATAGTTAAATATTTTAAATTGTATATAGAGAGCAATATTATCTCTTATTAATTTCATTGTAAACAGTTTCATAAATAAGTAAAATCCAGACAGTACCTTTACTATTACAGGGTTTAGTATTGCTTAGTAAACTACATTATGTTGAAAGCTGATTTTTACTTCAATCATGATGCCATAATTGCTACAGTAACAACTGGGGGGAGGGGGATAAAAATGACAGAGGAATACTCCATTAAGAGACATTAATTTCATAACAGAAATCCATGGATATCCTATGTCCTACCAAAATTTTGGAAAAAAATGCATGCTTATCCAGCAGTTCATGCAGCTTCTTGATTTCAAAGCCAGTAAAGGCTATTAAAGTAATAGCACAATAGACTTTATAATGAGCATAAATGCTCATTATATCTTCAATTCGTCTTTGCTTTCAGTAGTACTCTGGTAAATCACACTCATAAATAAATAAATAAATATTCAAAATGCTGATATTTCCTGAATCACTATTAGCAATAAGAAATACAGAATATATTTTGCTCTCTGTTTTGATTTATTTTTTTTTAAGCAAAAGATCGGGTCATGCTTAGTTTTACAACAGCTTTAAACCATCTTAGTTCAAAAAACAGTCCCCTTGCTTTGAATGCAGGCATCGTCCAATATGTTTTCCCTTTGAAAATTCAAATGTTAGTAAAAAAAAAAAAATTGTACCATATTAGCTAGTGATAAAGCCAAAGAAAAATGTGTTTCCACTTAAAAATAGAATGAATAGTCTTCTGAAGTATTTGCTACATTTCTACTCTTCCATAACAACATAAGCTTTATCAGATACGTTTAGGAACAGAACTCCCGCATCTTCTCAGTGAGGAATTACTCTGGCTGCATAGATACTGTACATGCTATTGAAAATGTTTAATAATAGAAGACCATGCACTTTCATGTAATTCATAATTAGAAGATGACTACAACTGCATTATTTAAAATCAAGCCTTTGTTATCAGCACCAGTTTTAGACAGAAGCTGAGAATCATTTGTGAGCTGTGGCAGACCCAGACTGTTCAAAGCAATTGCTGTTCAGCATGAAAGCTGCAATGGAGGTCACAGAACAGGTCAGGAGGAAAGATAGTGTATCGATTTCACACCAGGAATAGAGGCGAAGCAAGGGCCCACTGTTGCTGCATGTGATGTATTTCACTTCAGTTTAAGGTACATTTCATTCCAATTCAAGAGGGGGTGGGGAGCAAAGGGCGAGCGGATTTCACACTGAATCATGATGAATTCTGGACTCGTGTATTCCAGTAAATATCTCCTTCCTGACATTAAGTATTTCTATAGCAGAGTGAATACAATGGAAATTAGACTGCAACCAGAGAACAGAAGAGGACTCCAGGGGGAAAAAACCCAACCAATGCCAAAGCCTGTGTAAGATTAGGTCTATTGCCTCCCAGTTTAGTATATATAAATGTTAACTCAAACCCAGAAAAGTGTTACAGATCACATCTACTAATTAAACTGTACTTTGTTCCAATATTTATGCTGCTGAATATAAGTGTATATGATATTCTAATCTTTCATGAAAACACTGTGAAGCCACATAAACCTAAGTCAAAAGCCTTCAAAAACTAAAGGACAGAAAGTCTGTTCACACAAACCTCCCAACTATGCACACACAGAGGCATGCTCAGTGCAAAGTATTTTAAATGCAACAGTACGGTAAACATACAAAAAGGTGGTGCACTACTGTATTTTGTTTAATTTTATTTTCAAACTGATATTTCAAATAACCCTAACTATCCCAACAAAGCCTATTAGCAACTATCCCTAACTGTTTTGTAGAACAACATTTATGATTATTCATATTTTGTCCCCTAGTAGTAGTGGCCAGCTTCTGCCCCTCTCCACTCCTTTTTTTAAATTTAAAAAACCCCACATCAGTCCTGATGAGTAAAGGATTAAACATAACTGGAGGAATATTTCTCAAATTACTTGGATAACAGGCTAGCCTAGTTCAATTTTTTTTTCCAACACCAGGAAACTGAATTTCCAGTACTTTTGCCCAGCATGTTGTAAAAGTGACAACTCCCAAACTATTAAGATCACATACAGGGTAATGGTAAAATGGTAAGACCTGTAAGGATAAAGTGCTCCTTCCCTCCTCTGATGTTACTTTGCATAATTTGGTCTCTGAAAAACTGTCGTTCTTTTGAAATGCTCTGACTCTGCTATTCTGCTGGCGCCAATATTTTACAACTTTTCTAGACCCTTATACTGACTCCATAACACTAGCAAAATAGCCAGACACTGACATATTTCAGAACAGAAGAGGACTGTATTTGAGACTGCACAGATATTTTCTATTAAATTATTTATATTAGTTCACTTCCACATCATTATTTCTTTTCAACTGTTCTAAGGCATCAATGTCAACTTCTTGAACCCTCTCATGAAAGCTTTGCTGTCATCAGGGTGTATTTCAGCATCCTTAATTCTGCATAAGGAATCAGTTACCCAGCAAGTTTCCAGTCACAAAGGGCCAGATGCTCCTCTCTGCTACATGCTAGAGATGGGCAGACAGGCCCCTCACTTAGAGGAGGGCAAGAGGTGGCCATGCAGTGTGTGTGTACTACTGGCCTGCCACAAAACTGAGACTGCTATGCATGAAGAGACAAAAAATTTCGAACAGTGGCTATGATTAACAAACTGAAGTGATGGCAGCAATCAGCTACTCTATGCAGGATGATCCACAAGGAAATGTCATTAACCTGCACTGCAAAATTTCATTATAGTTACTGCTTCTCAATAATTCTTCAACTTCGATAATGCTGTGCTGTAAATGTATAAAAATGTAACACAACCTTGAATGTGGCTTCAATGGGTTAGTACCTGTCGGCTATGGACAAAGTCAAAACCCACTAATGCTATTTGGTCTACAGACTCCTGATGACATCATGCATCATATGATTCTTATCTCCTCTGATATGTGGAGTACAGTTAAACTGTTTGTGATGGCTCCTCTCAGGCAAATTCAAAAGCATGTTGGTGCTTGGGTTTGTTTCCTAAAGACCATGAACTGTTTAGTAGCTGCAGACTCAGCTCCATGAGCAGAGGCCAAGACAACAGATATTTCTATAGCCTCACAGTGCAAGTATCCAGAATTACCTCTTCCCATTAAGAAGGGACAATGTGAGCATTTTTATCTCACATCTTCTACTGGATTCCCAGATAGTACTGGTAGCCAAAATAAAGTCATTTTTCCATACCGAGTTGGCAAGAGGATTGTTAGTTTTTAATGGGCAAGGACCTTAGCAAGACAATAAATTATTAAGACAACAGTAGACCAAGCTATTTTTAACATGCAGTTTTGAAACCAAAGCCTGCAAGCCACCCATATGTATCAGACTGTAAATCCCAAATAGTTAAATGAAATCAAGACACACTAATTCAACATAGTCCACAGTAATTGCCTATCATACACCAGACCTAATTTCAGTTCCAAGTCTAGTCAGTTCAGTGACCTCAGTGGCATGGGTCCCCGCTGTTTTATACACTCCCACCCCAACACCCTCCCAAAACCAACATAGCAGCTATGCCTATCTGAGACATATCAGCTGGCATACAGGGAAAGTGTACAGCTACAGGACTTGCTTTCATTAGAGTCTGAGTTGAGCCCAAAGCTTGTACACACCACAGAAAAGTTCATGCCATCCACTGCTGTGGATATTCCTCCAGCAGAAAAGAACTCATCAGGTGACATGGCACCACAGTGGGGATTCCTCAGAAACACAACAGCAAGAATTGCATAGGCTGCTACCACAAGCTCCACATCTAGGGAAACATGCGGCAGAAGCACCAATTGTACCATTAGCTGGAATGTTTACTGTGGCCATGGGCACAGAGAGACAGGAAGCTGTTGCATTCCTCAATATTGCTAGATACTGGATTTCTCGGTACTAGGAGCAAATTCCACCCTTACCTTAATGTCCTCCATCACCCCATTAACTGAGATGACCTGTGATTAAAGATCTAAAGAAATCTGAAATCTGAGTATAGTTTTCTCTTTGAGAGTGTGAGGGATGGGAATGAGAAAGAAAAAAGATAAGCAAAGGGGCTTGGGTTAAGTTCAATTAGCAGTAAAGCATGCTCTGGAAAGGTGCATAAAATACAGGCCTCAGGGAATAATGGTGGTAAACAGTCGAATTAAACTTCAAGAACTTTCTAACCTCTCATATATATAATTTTTTTTTAATATTTACTGATTGTAAAAAGATCAGCCTTAGACCCTTGCAATGAAAATGATAAATGGTTATATTGCTTGTATGATAATTAATACTAACCCCTCTCTGAAAAAAAAATAAAGCGGGGAAAAAAAAATCCCACAAGAATTAAAACTCAAGCCTTTACAGACACAAATATACATGCTTTTAAGCAAAGCAAGCCTGGCAGCTGGGTGTCTCCCAAGAAAACTGCACTGCCATTTACTTTCTATATGGAAAGAACAACCTGAAAAAAAACTCAATCAAGTGCCAAGCATTAAATTGCATCTTCTACTTGCAAGATGCTTTTACCAAAACATTCAGCAACTTCAGCAACAGTCTCATCCAAACTACAATATTTGAAGCAAATGGTGTGAATAGAAACTTTCAGTTCTACACCAGACATTTTCACAGATAGACCTAAAACATAGCTATGTTCCCTAGAGGAGAAGTAAACTTGCTAGAAGCACACCTTTATGACACTGTCTCTTAATCCACACCATTTTCAATTTGCTTGGGGTTTGTGTGGTCAGGTTTTGGGTTTTTTTTTGTGGGTTTGGGTTTTTTGGGGGTTTTTTTTGTCTTTTTTAAACGAGGATTACAAAATCCAACATACCTCAATTACACAAAACTGTAGTTTTGTGTAATTCATTCTCACAGTTCTTTTGAGAATGAAAGAATTCCCCCTCTGCTGTGACTAATACAAAAGGAGCAAATAAATAGAAGCATAAACAACAAATATATCTGGGAAATGTCCACAGATGTTTCTTTCATATGAATCACTTGCCCAAGTGAAAATATCTCCAAAGAAAACACTTGTAAATCTCACAGATATTACTCTTTCTAAAGAGGGGCAAAAAAAATACTAGTTTTGGTTATTTTTAATTACCTTTTTCAGCTTTACTGGGTTCTGTTTTTTCCCATTACCTTCCTAACCAGCATTCCACACTAAATCTTATTATGATTGTTGAAAATTCAGCACTGAACTAAACATATTAAAAACCAAAAACAAACCACACAAACAAAAAACACAAACAAAATAACCCTCAGATTAACATGTAAGCAACTCAAGTCCTGCCTGAAAAGAACTGTGTGGCCTGAGAATTTGTAATTTCTGTGGAGGATTACTAAGGATTACGTGTAATTAGTCATAATTGCACATTATTTCTCAGTTTAAAAAAAAGGAAGACAACTGATATGGATTCTTTCTAGTTTCTAATAATATTTTGTCCCCCGAATCTTAACAATAATTCCTCATTTTGCACTAAGAAAAACAATTATGAAAAAACTTCTGGGATTTCCACTGAGCACAAGTAGCAAGACTCAGTTCAGAACTGACATCAGAACAACTGATCACAAAGACAATACTGCAATTGCTGTCTGCTTGCCTAATGATGGCTTAAAATGAACTGTTTTTCTGTTACAGCAAAACATTTATGGATTTGATGTTTCAGAAAAGGGACTGTAAGACAATATTTTTAGATTGTCATTTATTGAAAGCATAGAGGGTACTATTAGTCCTTCAAATTCTGAGGGAATGAACACTTTAGTATTGCGTAATTCAAGGATAAGAAGTTTGAGAACAATGGATTTGAGGAGATATTTTAGGTCTTTTAGTTTTAAAAGAAGAATTTAAAAACTAAATGCCTTTTTGGATTCCTTGGCACAAGTTTAAAAAAAAAAAAAAGAAAGAAAAAATTTAAATGCAAGCCACATACTTTTTATGTAATAATAAAGAAAACAGTGCTGGTTTAAATATGTGAAAGATAGGCTGCTTTTTTCTATGTACTAAGTAGGTTTAAGTACTGCCTATTACTTGTCAAGAATTCAATAGTAAATAGAAACTTTGCAGGCTGACGTGCTGGAGCAGAGAAAGGTCATTCTTTAAAGCTTTTGCTCCCTTGAGAGGAAAACCTGGAAGGATACTGTTTGAGCAAATTATACCAGGCACAGCAAGTCATTAGACGCCTGGGCTGCAAGTCTGCCATGATCCTGATTCCACAGCCATATGTAGTTACCAAGGTGGGAACCAGTTCTAAAAGCCTGTAAGACGAAGGAGTGAAGAGGTGTGTATTTTCTTCTCAATGTGCTGAGTGGTTATAGGCACTGTAAATCTTTCGAGGAATAGCAAAAAAGCAGAAAAAAAAATAATGAGCAAAATGGAACATTAGGCAAATGAACATCACACATTCTTGTTTGAAGAAGTAAATTCTCAATTTTGCAGGGGGAGTTGTGGAGGAAAAAAAAAATCAACTTACAGGGAGGATAACATTCTTTCTGCTTAAGTGTTTTAAAGTGAATTTTTCTCCTGGTTCAGTTTTACTTCAAAACAAAACAAAATAAACCAGTAAGTAATCCCACAGCATCTGTGAGTAAATACTATATTGCTCATTTTATCTTTAAAACTTCTGCTATAATGAAGAGTCCTGTTTTAAAGAGCCAAAACAATACAAATTCTGAAATGTACTTTGTAAAGGTTAAAAACTCATAATTTTCTAAGAATCCAGCCATCCAGGAGGAATACATGAGCTTGCAAATATCTCCCTTTTCCAGGAGAAGGTTAAAAAGGATGCAACAGATGTCTAGCTTTCAGATATATAGCAAGAAATACATGATACAGATTTGCTTCTACAGAACATGACCTTATTCCATTTATATGGGCACAATTTCAATTCTAATACAGACCTACATGTCTAAAGAAAAACAGAAATAAGTCTATTAAGTGGACAGTGGAAGTGATATGCATGTCACATGTAGCACTATCTAATGCTTACTTTTATTTATAATGTAAGTTAGAAATGACAAAAAAACTAGAAGTTCTTTAGCCAACAAGAACTGCATAGGGGCTAGTCTCAGTCCTCCTTCTCTCATTGTTTCAATGATCTAAGGTGACACACATTCCTCTACTTGCTGTCCCCAAGTACAGCCCTGTCTTGGATGTCTCAGCCCAGGCAGACAACTTCTCATTTTACCATGGACTGCTTCGTTGGCCTGTTCACAGTCCTTCCTGTGCCTCTAAGCCAAACAAGATGAGAGTTAATCCTCAGGTTTTCAGCCAATTTTGTTCTCTCCACACTTGCTGAATGCAGTTTGGCCGGTGCAGGTTTAGTGCATGTCTGAAAAAGAGAAGGCTCAGGAATAGAATTATGTGTCGCTATATATGAATATATAATTATCATTTTTAACTCCCAAACTTCATTACACAATCTTTACATTTATATACAAGCACAATATAAGTGACTTACTATTTCATGGCCTTCTCAAAATACTCTGTTGCAACATCTGAATTTGTCGCTTTAGCTTAGGGAGCTATGTGAACATATTTAATATACTCAGAGGACATCCTGCATTTCTTGTAAATTTGCATATCCCAATTCTCATATATTCTTTAACATTAGAAACATATCAAGCTAAAACTCTATGGAAAAAAAAAATCCTTAAAAAGACAAAATTAAGCCACCAGACTCATTAATGCAAGCAAGAGTAGAAAAATCAAGCAAGGACATCACCATCACCTGTACACTATCCAATTAGCTTTGGCAATACCCTGGATTAGACAAGAGGTGTGCTACTGTACTCTAAAAGGGAGTACAAGGCATTCCCCAATCTTACTGCTTTGTGACTTTCTTGAGCATTATTTAGCCAAACAGCAAAGTAATTCTATACTCTACATTTACTTATCTCCATCCCAAAATTCCAAAGAAAACATACCATGACCTTAGAAATAATAGTTTTCATCCATACCACACATCAGCTCTATCTATGCATAACTATATATGCTTTTCATGATAGGAAAGCATGAATGCTTTTGTTCAGATGATTATCCAGTTTCCTCTCTGACACTGAACAGTCTTAAAATAAACCACATACGCAACCAGTTTAAATGGCAGGACACACACAAAGGAAAGCCAAGTACCCTCACAAGAATTAAATTAATATGTATGAGTATTAAGATACTGTCATTAAATTTTCTGACAGAAAATTGCCTTTTATAAAGACCCTGTATTTCTATAGCCATATTCTCAATCTGCATGCATTCTACAATCTACAGTCAAAGTTCCACTGAAACCACCAGCAAAACGTGTGTTAAATGAGGACCCACAGCAAAGTCACTATTTTTTTAAAAGATAAATTTTGCACCACACCCCTAACAACACATCACTGAGCTGCTTACTTCAAAAAACCTGGGAGCCCACCAGCACTTAATGAACTTACCACAACTTCCTCACAGGTCAGAGTATATATTTCACTTTTCATTTTTTCCTAAGCACACCAGTGACCAGAAAATAATGTCTCTAGCATGTTTGTTATGAGGTGTCTACACATGTAGAAGCAGCATGTATGCATATACATGCATGCACCTTTAAAGCATTATTATAAGGCTTCCCTTCCAGTACTATTAGCAGCTGCTTGCATATGTGTAACTTCTTGTCCAGGGTGACAGCTGTATTTTCGCCTGTTTTGACATTGAGTCTGATCTGGGTGAATAGCTCATATCCATTAAAGTGCTATTACAACACTGAATGACTGCCAGAATACTTCCTGATCAATTTTAAAAGCCAGCTAGCTGTCATCATCTAATCGCAACAGCAGAAAACAAATCTTTGGGGAATAAAACATGATTTTAAAACATTTTTTAAAAGCAGGGTATTAAGTCTAAAACCTCCAAACTATTTAAATAAAACTTGCAAGCTTCAGCGTTATCTAGGTAAAAAATCTCTGCACTTTGAAAACCCATATACTTGGTACTGACAAGCATTCTAAGGTAGTCTCTAAATCTACCATTTCAACAATGGTTGAACTCTTGCCATTACATAATAAAGCAGCACTGAAAACAATCACCATAGAGTATGATTGTGCTCACCATTAAATTCAGTTCTATAAAATTTAAGACTGAATTCAGTCATATTTCTGTCTTTGGTTGGATGACTAAAACCCAATGTGCAGGTTCAACTCCTTACTTCTGAACAGCTTTACAATATACATATTTTTAAGGTGCAGTACAAACATCATTTCAGACTTCATTTATCAAGCATACTCAAATAGCTATAACTCACAAAGACAGTTAAGACCACTTAAAGAGAAGGTACAGTTGGCATAAGGTTGGCCCAGCTTTAAGAGGGCCTACAGCAATGCCGTATTTGTAACACAGCACATTACCAGAACCAAAAAATGGGTTGTAAGAAATGACATGTTCTGTATGAAAGATGTCTAGCAAGTCAACCATGCAATACCCACATGCACGCACAATGACTAGTCGATGTATGGATGACTTTTTCATTTCTCCCCACTGCACTGTTTTCTCACCAACACCGTGCAGCTTGCTGCTTTGCTGTGTGGTCAGTTTTGATCAGTGAAACAGAGAATACCAACCACCTGCATGAAATACTGATGCATCAAAATACATTAGTCAAACCAGGTCAAAGAAGTGCACACACTATCTACTTCACAAACACCCATAATTTGGCTCTAAAAATGACACTGTGCACTTGTAATTGGAAATATACCATCAATTAAAAAATTCTTTGAAGAGCTTCTCCTGTATCTTTAACCTGGAGCTGACCAAAAAAACCCCAAAAAACCAAACAAACAAAAAAATCCCACCTACTAACAAAACAAAACAGAACAAAAAAACCCAACAAAAACACCCAAACCAGAACACCTAACAACAAAAAGCCACCAACCAAACCTCAAAACAAAACACTACCACAACAATCAAAAACCAACCAAGCAGGACTCAGCATATTCTTACACCAGGTAAGACTATCAGCATGCAGACTTGCATCAAAATAACTGAATAACAACGAAGTCCACTCTTTCAGTTCTAGTTCACATATAAATTAACTCGACACTTATAAAGTTATAAAACTTAATTAGAGAGACAGCTGCATTACTGCCTGCCAAAAATAATGCTATTTGACAGCTTACAATACTATAATCATTAAGAAATCTTGAAAGCGTTATCCTAGCCAGAGTGTTTATGACATGAAATGTCTGTGTATGTAAAATGAGAAAGCAGAGATTACAGAGGGTACTGCAAACACAGGTACAGTATATTTTATAGAAGAGTGAAAATTCAGATCTAAAAATAAATGCTGAAGAAGTTTTGTAGAATACATGTTATAAGACCTCACTGGATTTGCAGGATGTCAAAAAAGGCAAACCGCAAATGAAAGAATTTTAAGTGATGCTCTGTCCTGTTTTCAGCTGGAATAGTGTTAGTTTCCCCACTAGTAGCTGGTATAGTGATGTATTTAGCATGAGAATAATGTGATAACACACTGATGTTTTGGTTGTTGCTAAATGGTGCTTATACTAAGTCAAGACTTTCCAGCTTCCCTTGCTCTGCCATCAAGGAGGTGCACAACAAGCTGGGAGGGAACATAGCTAGGACAGCTGACCCAAAGTTGCCAAAGCGACATTCAGCATGACATTATGCTCAGTATATAATGAGGGGCTGTGGCTCAGGAACTGTCTAGGCATTGGTAAGCAGCTGGTGAGCAACTGCATTGTGCATCACTTGTTTTGTATATTCTTTTTATCATTAATATGATTATTATTTTGTCTTCCCTTGCTGTCCTCTTAAACTGTCTTTGTTTCAACCCATGGGTTTTACCCTTTGTTTCAATTCTCCTCCCCATTCCACCACAGGAGTATGCGAGTGGCTGCGTGGTTTTTAGCTGTTGGCTGGGGTTAAACCACAACACTGCTTGATGTAAGGGACAACAAAAGGATTTTCAGATAAGACAGAGTGACAATATACTTCAATTTTTATAAAAAGAATACCCCTACCTCAGGTTTTGCTTGAAACCAAACCAAGTAGACAGGACTACTGAGAATCTGCATGTTGCAAAAGGATTCTGAACAGCTAGTATGTACAGATTGCTACAAAACACTATGCATGGAAATACAAAATACTGTATATTGCCTTATAACTTGACATAAATAATGCTGCCTATTAAAAAAAAAATTGAATATTTCCATAATTTAAGGGTTCTCAAGTTCTTATTCTGTTAACTGCAAAAATTTCTGCAGCTACCTTCTTACAGTGCCAAAAATATAATGGGTTTTCTGTCAATATGATCATACACTAGAAAGAGCAATCATAAAAACTAAGAGACTGAAGAAAGTCAACACAGCCAACCAAGCCACTACCAACTAGAATGGTACAACTATATCATAGAAATAAGATCTGGAACTCAGCATGAACTAGCTAAGTCATCTAGTTAGGAGTTACCTATTTACTATTGGGAAGGAAAGGTATGGACCACATCACAGCTAACATCCCACTCACAAACTGGCAGGCTCTCCAAGATGCACTGGCATGTTGCTACTACCTTCAATCTCAGTGGGAATACACAAAAGGAAGAACAGCGTTATAAAAGAACAGAATAGGAAGGATGGACAATAGGATTCTACAAGCCTGCTCTTCAATATTTGAAGAGGAATTAGGACACCAACTAAGAGACACGTAAGTCACATGTGACTGTCTTTAAAAACAGAAAAAAGAGGGAAGGCAAACCTCCCCTCCAAACATGCCATCCAGGAGATAGGAATGGAGGGTGATATTTGACTCATGATGATAAAACCTGTCATAATACTACTTGATACAAATATCAAGTTACTATTAAACTAATTTTTGAGGTATTATATAGAGCATAAGAGTCATACATTTACTACCATCTGCCAAAAGTGATTAGAGCATTAAAGGTACAAAACAGTTATTGGAAAATCCATCTAAATGACTGGTTTAGCAATTCAATTGTTAGAAAAGCTTTGTGATGTAATGCCTATCTTGTTCCCACAGGTATTGATTATGCACCTATAACATTATATAATGTAGCTAGTATACTATTAATGATGAAAGAGGTCTTTACTTACATAGTGTTACAGAAGTTGCTTGTTACATTAGAACCTCAAGCAAAAAGAAAGGAGCAGAGAAATATATGCAGTTCTGCAATAGTTTGGCTAACAGTCATTGCAAATATCATGCCAAGCTTCAGACCAATTTTATTATGATTTTTTTTTAAATGAGCTTGTCACACTGTTCATGAGGGAGATAACTGAGCCTTGGACTGCAAGTAAATCCAGCAACACTAAAACCTCTACCAGATGTGAAGCTGCTTTCTGCAGCACAGAGATATTTCTTAGCCTTTAAGCAATATGAAAATGAACTACCAACTGAAAAGAATAGTTGTCGTATGATAATTTACTGGGCTGGGGAAAAAAAGTCAGTTGAGATTCAGGAGTCCTCACATACTAGCAGGGATCTTCCACCCTTCAACTTTTCAGCTCATAGTCTGGTTGTTCTGGAATGGTGAGCTATTTGTCACCTATAAAAGATCTGTGCCCATTTCCTTCCCCACCCTTCCTGTCTTTCACTCTTAAGCATATAGGATGTATGTCCTCAGTGTTATCTAATTCCAGGACAGCTCTGTCCTCCTAGTTCGGAATAATGACTTACCTCTCTCTGCAGTTCCCTTTCCTTACTTCCCTCCTGGCCTACTCCACCCACAGGGCATTGCTTCAGCTAAAAGGCATGACTGGGAACAGAGAGACAGAGCCCAACTGATGGAGGCAGGCACAACAGAGCACTCAGTTGCTATCACAAATATTACAGGAATCACTGTAGCACCACATAGTTTTAGTACTGTTTGGTATGTATTTTAGAAATTACGGTTTTACAGTGGTAGTTGATATTGCAGTAATTCACCCCTGTTATTACGCAAGAAAAATCCCCACCCATCACTGTTTCACTAACAAGGACAGTGTAAAAGCCCAACATACAACTGCACTTCACATTTATGAATGTCATTCACAGGAAACTTGACTTCTCTTTTCTTGGGACTTTTTCTATAGTGTGCAAGAGGAAGAGAGACAAGTTGGATAGTAAGCATAATATTAAGACTGGGTTTGTTCCTTCTGTACACAACGTGAAGGGTTTTTTTTCTGTACTTCAAGTCCTTTTTCCAGCAAGAAACTGTCATTGTAACAAAATGGGCCAACATCATTCTCCCTGTGAATCCTCTCATTAAAAATGCCTTAACGATCCTAGCACTCTGAAATCATATAAATTGATCAGGTCTTGCAGAGTATTGTTCTTATACATCAGGAAAGAGGATATGATTCTAAATAGCTGGCAACACTAACAGCCTCAGCAGCAGAAGGCAGAAAAATATTTCTAACTAGCAATCTGAAAAACTGCTGCTAACTTAAAGACCAGACTAAAATACAATACATATGAGGGAGGGTGTGGGATGTGGAGATCAGCTAGTACTTTCTACTGAAAGAGATATGTTCCAAAAGTGATGACAGAGGCCATCTTTGAATTCAAGAGTTATGCTAACATTGTGTCTCAGCTCCCCAGAAGTGGTTGTGACCTCCCTAATGTTTACAGCTGAAATGACTATCATGGCCAGATCTTTTTCTGAAACCTGCCAATTGCTTCTTATCAATGATGGTCCATAGCTTTGACAGAGATGAGATCACAGCAGGTCTGGTAGCCATGCTGGAGGCTGGCAGCCCAGCAGCCAATCTCTCGCTGGCACTGGCACTCCTGCTGACTTTGGTAAACCTGACACAGACCAGATACGAAAACATGTGGAAGAAGTAAAAAAAGAGCTTAGGTAAGATTGTGCATGCTTCCATATATAAGCTGATGTCTGTAGCTATAAAGCTTCTATCATTTGATTGATCTGATTTTGTTAGAACTGACAAATGAGGCTCAGATTTGCAGCCAAATTTTTTTACATTGGATAGCTGTAAGATATTTCTGTGCAAACTACCAATCACTCAATATGCTGCTATGTAACTTACCTCATGAATATTGTTAGATACAGTTACATGGATGTAACATTTCAACAGTACTGTACTTATTCAGGAGTGATGCAACGCAATGAAGAAGTTGGTTAAAAATGCCAGGAGGCCTGTGGAGATCAACAACCAGCTCCTGCACAAACTGAACCAAAAAAGAAAGCCTACAGTGAGTGGAAGCAGGCACAGGTAGTCCGGAACAATTATTGTCCAAGAAATTGTCCAAGAAGTCAGGGATCAGTTTAGGAAAGCTAAAGCCCTGACAGAACTAAAGTCAGCCAGGGACATCAAGGACAATAAGAAGGGCTTCTATAGGTAAATAGGTGAAAAAAGGAAATCAGGGAAAATGTGGGCCCTATCTGGAAGGAAACAAGAGAACTGGTTTCCCAGAATATGAAGAAGGACAAGGTGCTCAATGATTCTTTTTCACTTGGTCTTCACTGGCAAGGCTGTAAGCCTTACCGCCTGAGTTGCAGAAGGCAAGGGCAGGAACTGGGAGAATGGAGAGCCGTCCATGGTTAGAGAGGATCAGGTTCGGGAGCACCTAAGGAACCTGAAGGTTCAGATGCCATGGGACTTGATGAAATACATCTGCAGGTCCTGAAAGAACTAGTGGATGAGATGGTTAAACCTCTATCCATCATATTTGAAAAGTTGTGGTGGTCTGGTGAAGTTTCCAATGATTGGAAAAGGGTAAACATAACGTCCATCTTTAAAAAGGGCAAAAAGGAGGATCCAAGGAACAACAGGCCAGTCAGTCTCACCTCTGTGCCTGGCAAAACAGCAGCCCTGAGGAAAAGGTCTTGGGGGAAATGGTGGATGAAAAGCTGGACATGAGGTGGCAGTGTGTGGTGGCAGCCCAGCAAACCAACCGTATCCCGGGCTCTATCCAGAGAAACATGGCCCGCAGGTTGAGGGAGGTGATTCTCCCCCTCTACTCTGCTCTTGTGAGACTCTACCTGGAGTATTGCGTCCAGCTGTGGAGCACTCAACATAAGAAGGATATTGACCATTTGGAGCAAGTCCAGAGGAGGGCCACGAAGATGATCAGAGGCTGGAGCACCTCTCCTATGAAGAAAGGCTGAGAGAATGGGGTTTGTTCAGCCTGGAGAAGATAAAGCTCCAGAGAGGCCTTATACCATCCTTCCAATACCTGAAGGGGGCCTACAAGAAAGCTGGGGGGTGGGACTTTTTACAAGGGCCTTTAGTGACAGGACAAGGGGTAATGGGTTTAAATTGAAAGCAGGGAGGTTTAGATTAGATATCAGGAAGCAGTTCTTCACGGAGGGGATGGTGAAGCACTGGAACAGGTTGCCCAGAGAAGCTGTGAATGCCCCATCCCTGGATGTCTTCAATGCCAGGCTGGATGAGGCTTTGTGCAACCTGGTCTAGTGGAAGGTGTCCCTGCCCATGGCAGAGGGGTTGGAACTAGATGGTCTTAAAGGTCCCTTCCAACCTAAACCATTCTATGGGGGCACCCTATATGTGAACTTCATATTTTCCAAGATAATCAGTTTTGGGGAATACAAACCTTTGAGGAAGATGGATTATGACTCAGCAACTTTTAGCACTGGTACTACATCTATTTCATGTGTTTTTCCATTAAGCTACATATTCCAAATATAATTAAAATGCTATTTAAGTTTCAAAGACAAGCAGGTTAAAAAAAAGTCTGATTTGTTAAACTTAGTGTTCCCTGAAGCCCTACTACACAGAATAAAGCACAACCCATAGTATATTATTTATTTACACATGAATTAAAGTAGCATGTTACCATGGAACAAAATAGGGAGGGAGTCTAAGCTCTCTCTGTATTGAAGGGAACTTTTGAAAGACTTCCAGTTACTGAAAGAAAAAGTGTCTGTAAATGAAAGCAAACATTTCTAAATCTATATAGGTGGAGTTAACAATCTCCCTTTCTATCTGCAGTCTAGAATTTCTGTGCCTGATCTGTCTCCATTACTGTTCATATCCATCATGCTGGCCATCCAGTCTTACCTCAAATATTTAATTTCCTCTCTGCTGTGAGCATTTAAGGTATTTGCATAGATACTTCAAAAAGCCAACAAGGCAATGTATGTGTTAGTAATTCAGCCCTCATAATCCCACTAACAATAAAATTCGTGGAGAAAATAAACACCTACTTCAGAACCAAAAACGTCTAAATGTCTCTGTAGACTTTGCCTGTTAGGAAAGCAGGGAATGGGAATAAAGGGGGGGGG
>NW_010253949.1:0-218 GCF_000690775.1 Eurypyga helias
GGTGTCAACCCCCGGTCGCCGTGGCGCACGCCCGGCCGGGTCGGGAGCGGAGGATGCGCCAGGTTGGTTGGAGGAGCGCTTTTGGCTGATACCGGGAGCGAAACCTTCGGCTTTTCGGCCAGATTTCCGTTTGTTTGTTTGTTTTGGGTTGGTTGTTTCGTTGTTTTTCTTTTTTTTGTTTGTTTGTTTTGTTTCGAGCCCCACGCGCTCACCTGCGC
>NW_010253949.1:326-5861 GCF_000690775.1 Eurypyga helias
GAAACACCCTGCGGTTGAAGACCTTTCCGCCCGAGATGGGAAGGGTGTTTCTGTTCCAAGCTACTGGATACAAGGGGTTTATTTCAGAAACAGTTGTTACTGATTTATAACTGTATCTACCAATCGTAAAGCACATCAAAAAGGAGATGAAGCATATTGGATAGATTTCGATACTTGTTTACATTCCCATGCACGATGGAGAAACAAAAATTCTAAAAAACCTCCGTTTGCCACTATTTCAAGCTAGTAAGAGGGATCAATGACCTTGTTGCACCTCAAAGCTTGACACATTCACTTCACGAGGCCACTGATACTGAAGGTGGCAGGAAAGTAGGGAGCAGTGTAACCATCAGACACTGGAGGTGGGATACTTACACATCTGTGCAGACTTGAGAAATATGGGAATGACTGAAACCGCAGCCATGGCCCGCTCTAGTCATGTGGGCAATCTACAGAGGTGTGTGCCGTATGGATCAGTTACAAGGAAGTACATCCCTGGACTGGTCTGCTGGGAAAGCCAGGGATGGATTGAAGGGGTTCCGTGGGCACAGGGCACAGTGAGAACCTGTGGTAACCTATGATAACATTCACAACTGCGTGCCACAGTACCCCACGGCATATTGGTGTTGCGCGTTGGTTCTGCTGATGGTTGCACCATAAACATACAACGTTGCACCAAACTCCATCATGCAGATGCAGCGGGAGCAGAGGAAAAATGGCTGCAATGCTGCTTTTTTTGTTTGTTTGTTTGTTTGTTTGAACTCATGAAGCCTGATGTGTCGTAAGAAGCAACCTTGTACTCTTGGCCTTAAGTGAGCTTCACCTAGCATGTCCCACCTCAGGTGTACATGTAAGGACAGACCGAGATCCCTCAGCCCCCCGCAGTCCCCTGCAGCTGTGCCCAACCCTTCACTTGGCCATAGTGGGTTTTGCAGCTAAGCAGGAATCACAGGGATGAATTTCTAAATATTTTAATTCATTATTTTCCTTTCAAGCAATTGTGGACACAGAAAGGGAATGAATTTGTCTGAACCTGCAATGATTTCCACATGTAACAACCCAGAATACCAAATCCGTGGTCAGAACTTCATTTTTTGAGCTTTTTAATTCTTTCTTGAGTACCAGTGTGGGACAAACCCACATCTGTCAGACTAGGTGCCTAGAGTGGATTAACCCAGACTGTCTATTCTAAAGCCCTAATTAACAATCTTAGAACTCTGGCCTGGCTTCGTACCGCTCGTGTTTTCCTCCTCCTACGTGCCATTCAGTACTTGCAGTAACACCCTGGACCCCTACACTGAATATGGAGCTCCTGTGGTTGCAAGAAGTCTGCAGGGCTTCAAGGGGAGGCTGGGCATATACTGGCAGGAAAGATACAGGCAGGAACAGCAAAGGGATGGGGTCATGGTACCCTCAGCCCAAGGTTGTTGGAAGTGCCATAGCTGGCAGCTTTGTTCTTACTCTTCCTGGCCATCGGCTTAACAGCCACAGCTGGAGAAAGCATGCTTGGTTGGATAGGCCATTGGGTCTGACACACAATATCGTTGGTCGCTCATGTGCTCCTGTGTTTCCACAAGCTTCTCCCGGAAAATCTGGAGATTTCTTCGGTGTCAGTAGCGTCAAAGTTGCACTGCTGTTCAGAAGTCCAGTTGGAAATTCCACCACAGTGAGTAAATGCCTTTTCGTCGCAGCACTTTTGAGAGTCATTCGTGCCTTCTTCATCACCAGGAAGCACTTGCACAGCAGTGAGCTATTTGAAAATGGGCTGGCCTGCCCATCAGAAGAGTTATGTTGTGCAACTGCAGTAAATCCCTGCCCTATTTGCTATGTGTCCGCGAGCTTATGGACAGAGTTCAAGGCTTTTGTTTGAACGTGAGGAATCTCTCATAGCTGGAGCGTTGAATTAACTTTCTTCGTCTGCAGTGCTTTTGACCATGGGTGTGCATGGATATGCTTATATTTAAGTTCCCATGAGTGTATTCCTAGGGTTATAGTCAAGGAACAAGAGTGTGAGGGGAAAAGCAATCCTTTGTTTCATGCTACTTTGCACACAGAGACGCTACAAATGTCCACAACAGTCGCATTATTGCAGAATGAAACCTCTGAAGCTTTAAAGTGAAATTTTAATAACATTAAGCATCACGGACTTGGAAAAAATAATTAAAAGAGAGCCACTTATAAAGTGGTTATCTTGGAGCCCACTTAGCATATGAAATTACTAAAGCATGGGTTTAGTGAGCACAGGAATACATATGAAATATTGGGCATGAATTAGTGTGACTTTTGTGGAGGGATGTTATAGCTCATAAATCAACCATGGTGTAATTCTGGACTCAATAAACATTATTGCTAAGTTTCACCTAATCACTTCAGGAGAGTTCAAGAAGTCTGATAAAGCCCATCACCGAAAAGTTCCTAGTGAAAATTGCAGTAGGAGGAGAGGTTTTATTGTGATCATAGGTGGTTTAAAATGGGGAAAAGAAGAATAACAGAAGTTCTGCTGTAGGGAACACTGACAGCTGGAACCTGTCCAGGTATTCATAAAAGATGTGGGAAAGGAGATTATTAGTAACAAAATAACAATGGAGAATTAGTCATATTCATGACAGCCAAATCTAAGCATGACTACCCAAACTTACACAAGAATATTACCATATTAAGTGAACAAGTGATAAATTGATAACTAAAATTTTAAACTAATATAATGATGGAAAGATAACTAAAGTGATAAGAACAGAATGACAGGCTCTAGCCTTGCCTTTACCTTGCTAGCAGTGGATTTGGGATAATTCTTCGTGAATATCAGTGACCAATGTCAAAGGGAAATAAATTGGCAGTAATTGTTGGGAAAAAAAAAACCACAAACCCTTTTATGTTTAATGTTATGTACTCTCTGTAACCATAGGTACCTTCATATATTAAAACCAGTTTGCAATTCTATTAACCAATTTCATAAAAGGGTTATCAAGAAACAGTACCAAAAAAAATAGCAAAAAGGAAAGTGGAGCAGGATTCTTGAGCTTGGACACAAAAAAAAAAAAAAGAGAGTGGCATGGTAGAAGCCTACACAATTAGTAATGACACAGAGGAGATGAGTAGGGAAGAACTGTTTACTGTTTCTCATAATCCAAGTGCCAGTATTATACTACAGATACTAAAAGCAGGGCCACCTTTGATTCAGAAAATTGTAAAATGTTTATTTTTTGGAAGCTGGAAGGGTATATGACAGGAAGGAAAAGTCAATATTTTCTGATTTCTACTCTTTTTCTCTAAAAATCAGCTACATTTTATAGACAAGAGCAGCAGACTATTGAGCTAGAAGAGCAAATCAGTTCTTACTGCTTCCTTAGGCAGTTCAGAGTACTTTCCTGGCTGTCTGTGCTCAGCTCCTCACAACACGTGGAGCAATGTAACACCAACAAAGGACTGGGAAAAACATGGGGTACACTTTTCTCTGTGCAGCAGGATGGTGCAACCTTTGCTAGTCGAGTAACCAGGAACCTGCAGGCAGTTGTTTATGTGGAAGCATCCTTGGATGTGCAATTTTCTTCCTTGGTAGGCCACCTCTGAAGACAGAGGCCCAGCACATATTTTGGTCAGGGGTTTCTGTTACTGTGCATTGTTAATAAAATCTGCTAAATGTTCTTAATTTAGGTCAGACATACTTATTACCTTAAGGATGCCTGAACAATAAACAACAATGACCCTAACCGAGAAGTAATTAGCTTTGAAAATTTGTCTTTCTTAATCATCAAAGGAGATGGGAAAAGCTCATCTTTAATTTAGTGGGTAATTATTATCAGTGGTCTGAAGCTTTACACATTACTCATTCCTGCATGAGGTTTGGATTGGATAAGACTCTGGAACCTATAGCCTTATGCTTTTGCACTTCTCTTTTTCTCATAATAAAATGCAAACATACTCTTAAATTTAAGATTAAATCTCTAATTTTGGAATTTCTTTCATTTAAATATTTTTTAAATTTTAAGTTATATCAGTTTTATATCAGAGAATAATAAAATGCACCTTCTGTACTTAAGCTAGTTTTTCTTATTTGCACTTAGTAATTCTCATTATTATTCTTATATGAAAACTGCTTTTTGCCTGGCAAAAGGTGCACTTTTCATTATCTGAGTGTATCATTGTCACAGCAGATACTGGTTTTCAGTCTGGGAAATAATCAGATATTTCATTGTGCTATTTCAAACAAGTGCTGGATAATTTCTTTCCTTGCCACTTAAATGTATATATGCTTCCAGTATGTATATATACTTTATATATATATACTCTATATAAAAAGATCCTTTTAGAAATAGAAACATTTTATTAAATATTTTTGGTTGTCATAAAATCAGTTTAAATACAGATTATGAATGTTTAAATTAAATTGAAATAATTTCTTTAATATTACATGGGCATATTTAATACTTGGATTAAAAAAATGTCTCTTTGGGTGAAATGACTGGAAAATAGAGTCTGCTATGTCAGTTTATTTGGAAGTAAGGAATGAGAATATTCTGTGTCTAACTTGCAATGAAGGATATATTACAATTTTTGTTGCCATGTTCAGATCAAGATCAAGAATAAAAGGAAGAAAAGAGCTCACATCAAAAGTAGCTTCTTCAAAATTAGATCAAAAACTTGGTCCAAAACAAAGAATTTAAAAGGAAGTGGTTGGTGATGAGGTGTCATAAATTAACCTAATGCAGAATATTCAGCAGTAGGAGTCAAAATCTGTCTTATAAATAAGAAATCCAGTGAAGCTTTTTTTTGTGTGATTAACAAGTTCCTCTAAGTATTGCTTCTTCCTCTTTTCTTTTGATATGAGAAATGACAGAGAAACATCTACCATGGGTGATGTGATCTAGACAGTCACGTGGTAGCTATGATAAGGACTAATGGCATTTATAACCAACTATTCTTCACTATTACCAAAGTATATGTATTTGTTTTCTGGAAGTATACGTACTTGGTCATGTATTACAGGAAAAACATAAACAACTTTCAGTGCAGAAACTCCTCACAGTAGAATCTTGAGTCATTACTCAGAGGCATTTGAAAAGCAAGCGGTATCTTAAAAATTATTAGGAAAGGAAGAGAGCATGCAAAATAGAAAATACAGTCAGGACACTTTGTAAATCCATGGATTTACACTTTGAATATTACATGCTGGTCCAGTCATCTCAGAAAATACCTATGGAAGGCAGAGAAGCTATCAAGAATGGAAATAAAAATTAGTGGGTTTCATATAACGAAACTAAATGTAGTATCAGCAATGGAAGACAGTGCATGGAAGATCAAATGTGTGAGGAAAAGGACTATGACAGGGATTTGCAATGTAACAAGTGACATATAGAGGAAAATGAGGAATGTTTAGTCACAATTTCTTGCAAGCTGAGAATTTCAAAGGTATCAAAGGAAATGGTCAGGCAATAGAGGTAAAACAAGTAAAAACAGGCACTTTCATTTGTACAGTCAATAATCAAATGGTGTCACTCAGTGCTATCACATTATGGATGTCGTGGTTTAACTCCG
>NW_010253950.1:0-1304 GCF_000690775.1 Eurypyga helias
CTGAGCCCCCGGCCGAGGGCAGGCCCCGACCCCGCGGGTCCGGCGTGTGCACCTGCAGAGCCCGGGCGTCAGTGTGGGCAGGGGCCCGAGTGAGCCTGCACCACGTTCAGGTCTGGAAAGGATTTTTTCCAGAAGACGCATAGTTTTCCCTATTCGCCAAGCTGGCGAGGGTTTCCTGTCGGGTTTCCATGTAACGAACCGGCAGAAAAACGGGCACGCGCAGCCCGGCCTGTCTGTCCCTGGCATGGCCGGGCGCTGTTTGCCAGCTCCGGGGGGTGTTCGCCTGTAAGGAACCTTCCTGGGTCCTGGTCCTGCTGTGGTTGACATTCCTGGGATTCGGTGCCAAGATCTAGAGCTGACAGAGCCCTCGGCTCTGCGTTTGGGAGCTTCGAAATACAAATTAATACATCCGTTTTACTCTCCATTTTAAAGTAAGGTGGTTATTATTTCTTGCACAGAGTCGTCTCGAAAACTTAAAGCAATGCAGGCATATAAACTGTGGCCAGGGTTAAGATGAATCAGATGTTTCCTTTAGAAAAGAAGCTGTGCCCAAGCCCATGGCCAGGGAAGGCGGATGGTCTCTGTTGCAGGAGAAATGGGAAATTCGTGTGGGGTGAAATCACTTTGGCGAGGTGTGACGTGACCATGCCGAAGCAACACAAAGGCCTTCACATGGGAATCCTGGCTCTGTCTCCTCCCCGGTGACTGTCCTGAAGGTGTGGGTTACAGCTGGGATCGTCTGCTCTGCAAGGAGGATGCACAGACTCTTTGAAATCCAGGGTTCAGCTTTGTGGTCACAGCGATGTCAAGGCACAGAACTGAAGGAGTCAGTAGCACCATCCCTCTGCCTCACTGGGAGAGTGTCTGTCCGTGTGCTCTGCCATTTGAATGACTGCCTCCTGTGAAAGCTCAGGTTTATCCCAAGTAACTAACTCAGGAGTATCGAGGTGATGGGGTGACATCCAAGCACCAGCTTCAGTGAGGACTCTCATTCAGTTCTAGCTTGCCAGGATGGCGTGTAAGGCTGGATTTCCTCAGGGTTTCTTGGAATCATAGAATGGTTTATGTTGGAAAAGACCTTTAAGATTATCGAGTCCAACTGTTAGCCTAACACTGCTAATACCACCACTAAACTGTGTCCCTGAGCACCTCATCCACACCTCTCTTAAACATCTCCAGGGGTGGTGACTCAACCACTGTCTTACTATCCCGGATGCCAGAGGCCTCCTTGGCCACCTGGGCACACTGCGGCTCATAGTCACCCAGCTGCCGACCAATGCCCCCAGGTCCCTTTCCACTGTGCA
>NW_010253950.1:1335-2023 GCF_000690775.1 Eurypyga helias
CCCTTGCTGCTGTTTGCCAGCCCCTCGTCCCAAAGCCTGTAGTGTTGCAGGGGGGTTGTCATGGCCTGAGTGCAGGACCTGACACTTGGCCTTGTTGAACCTCATACCGTTGGCCCTGGCCCTGTATGAGACCAGCCTGTCTTCCTGTGAAGGTGAACACACTGCTCTTAGGTTGCAGCTTTAGCCCCCCGTGACGTGATAAACTTGGGGAAAAAAAAGGTTTCTCTGTAATTAGCATCTCTGCAGCTGCATTTTAGGATCAGCAGAAGTGCCCGACTGGCTCAAGGCAAGTCTGTCTAGTGCAGCACGCTGTTTGGGGCAGGAGCCAGCACCACGCCACACGTGTGGAAGAAGACAGAAAGAATCCCGCAGTGGCCACAGAGAGGTAACACCTCCCATGTTAGGTGCTTGATCTTTGGGAGCCAGACATCGGCTTAAGCCCTGGAGCATAAAATTTAACATCTCCTTCACAGAGTGCACCATAAAACTGGCCATTCCAAATCAGAAAGTGGAAGGAAAGCCTCACTCTGTTAGTATGAGAGAGTGCCACGTCCTTCTGTGGAGCCTTCCTTTATTTTAATTGTTGAAAGGATGAAAATGCTGCGGTGTTCTCTTTGTAAGAAATAAGATTACATCAGTAACTTCCATGGGGTTTTTTGGTTTTATTTTAATGCTCTAAAGTGCTACT
>NW_010253950.1:2049-13108 GCF_000690775.1 Eurypyga helias
CTGGGCTACCTGAACGGTCAGGAGAGGGAGGTCTGCTACTGCATCAGCTGCCTTCTGTGCTCCCACTTTGACACCCGCCTATGTAGCTCTTCTCAGACTTGGGGGACACCCCAAGGAACATCCAGGTGGTGTGGAGACCTGCTGCAAGTAAGGATTGGTGTAGGAATGGGATGGGGATGCAGCAGCATGGAGAGGCAGGAGGGAGCTAGGAGAGGGGCTGGCAACACAGAAAAGGGGAGAGGTGCCCTTGACTGCTGGGAGAAGTGAAAAATTGTCCTGGCATGTGTTCACCTCGGTGCAACTTCACTTAAATAGATTAAATCAGAGTCTGGATCTTGCTGAGTGCCAAGGGTGCAGCAGTCTGTCAACATGACGGGAACAACTGCCCGGTGGTTTTGCATGTCCGGTGCGAGCTCCAGTCCCGCCAAAGATGAAAGAAGCCTGGGTCCTCCTGCTCTGTTCCGTGCCAGCTGGCTGGGCGCTGGACTGCATCAGCAGCTCAGGAATGGCCCGGACCCCTCCAGAGCCAGCAGAGAAGAGTGTTCAGCTATGGGTGTCTGCCTAGAAGCTCCCCTTAGACTGGAACTCAGTATAGCCTATACCCAGGTCCTTTGTACCTCTTGAATAGCCAAAAAGCATGAATGCCAGTGATGAAAACAGGTTTAATTATGTTATGCTCATGAGCATTGTTAATGTTCCTGAGAGTATTCTGGTGCTTGGAAGCATACATCACCAGTTCCATGAGGAAATATGTCATGAATTATTGCTATATATCTGATAGGAGAGATATAAGGCATAATAAAATACCAGAAGCTCCAAAATGAAAAACGCCAGTTTTGTAACGGAATAAGCACAAGTACTATGTAGCATTAGAAATACCTTTTCCTTTTAAATTTCCACGCTCTTAAATGGGAAGCCAGCGGACATCAAGCAAATTAAATAGATAAATTAAAACTGGATACAAGAAACTCTCTGTCCTCATACATAATAGCAAAGTGAATTGAAAATAATGATAAATGTAGAAGTACACATATGATTGAGTGCAACACTGACAGATAGAAATATTTCCTTTTAATTTTTAGCATATTGTCATCTTTGCAGTCAGTATTATACTTGTCACAACAGGAATAAAAATCACTAGAGCAAATAGTAAACCAGTGTCCTTCACAACAGGTATAAGAATACCAAGAATTAAAAATCACAGGAGGAAAGCAAGACAATGTTAGAACGGACATAGAAAATCTTAAATAATTACTTCTCTAGGCAATTTGCATCATTCTAGCTGTTCATGTCAGTGTAAAACATGCAGTGTTTCATTGTTTCTGAAATAAACGTTCGGTGAGAATTTCAGCTCTCTGAGCTGATAGACACCACTAGGGAATTCTTCATTTCTGATGGTATTATTTTATGTAAATGCTTTTCCTTATTCACAGAAAGGAATTATCCTCCCATTGAAACCAGCAGACTTCTGCTAGCCAACTTCAAAGGAAGTAGGATTAGGCTCTAATTTGCAAAACAGGTTTGGAGGATATGCTCTACCAAATCTAAGCTATACAGATAATCACAATAACAACAATAAAGCCACTGGTTTCAGTAGGCTTACCTTTCTAAAGTCAGCATGAGTCAGAAAACAATCTTAAAAGATTGCAACATGTTAGCAATATAGATTTGTCATAAAATTCCATACATTTTTAGGATTAATTTTTGCTGTGAATGTTCAAACCAACACAGCTTACTTGTTATCTAGCATAGAGGCTCTCAGGATAAAAAGCCACTGCCTTAATAGCTCTCACTCAAAGATTTAGCTCTCCTCAGAAAGTCTAAACCACCCGTAATGAAACACAAGATTCATAGAGCTGATGTTAATTCATCCCGTGCTAAATAAAAAAATAAACACTGGATTTCAAAGATACTTGCTGCAAACACTTACTTTACAAACGGAGGCCAGGTACGTTCTGTGCAGAAGTTAGACATCTTGCAGTGAAACGTGGTGAGACGGTGTCATTTGTACACAACCAGGCTTCTTGCTCATAAGCACTCGAGCATTTGTGAAGTGCTCAACAGTGTTGTTACCACCCTTACAAAGGTCAGCCAGGGGTGCCTTCCAGCCTTACCTGGAGAACTGGAATACCTCCTTTGATGGTTCCTACAGTGTAAGATAGAGGAAAGAGGAAAAATGCATATTAAAGGGATGCCTGGATACAGCGGACCTGTATTCTCCAAAACTAATATGCTGTTGTCTGAGGTTTCAGTCCTCTCTGTTGAGCCCTAGCCTGTGTGTGGAGAAACACATAGCCGTAATCTTAAAGTCAATTGAGTTGCTGTGACGGCTCATGTGTGATGATCAAGCTAAGGGTAGGCGTACGCGTTTGCTGAACTAGGCTGAAGTGTGCAGCACTGCTCAGTCTGCAAATCTAAAGATGACAGGACCGCACATATTTGGAAGATGCTGGCAGGTGAAACCACAGGACGTTATCTCACCTGAACTTTCTAAGTACAGACTGAGAGAGCGCTTTTTGGCTGGATAAACTGAAAGCATGTTAATGTGTTCCCGCTCAATGACAGGGATTATCCTTTAGAAAGAGGCGTCTGGCAGAGGCGGCTGGCATCCATCTGCTTCCTGCAGCAGGTATCTGCATATTATCTGCCCTGGCAGATCACATCCAATCCTGGAAATCACATGCTTTATGGAAATTACAGGAGTCATGCAAATTCAGGATTAAGACCATAACAGTGATTTTCTCTGTAGCGGGCTGTATAAAAAACCTTTACCTCGACAAGAAGTGGTCTGTCGAGGTGTGTCTGCCATTCTGCAGATGTCAGTTCAGTACTTCGATCAGTAAAGAATATCCTGGCCCAAACCCACACCCTGGATCAGGATCCAAGGCCCAGATTCAGAGGGTATAACTTCCACCTAAATTCCTGTATCTCCTGTTGTTATTTGTTTGCCCCTGGGCCTCTTGAGATGTCCCTGAAATAGGAAATATAGAGACTGAAGTGGAGTTAAGCCCTCTGAATCTGGATCCTGGACCCATTATGGAGCTTTATGGGCAGTGAAGAAACTAAGGAATACTTGTAATGTCTGTTAGGAGAGGACTCTGGAATTTAGGCTGGGGTTCCTTATAATACGTTCAATAGGAGAGGATCCATAGAGTATCTTTTAAAATTCCATTTCCAAACCTCAAGGCTTTGCCTCAGTGGCTTTCACAGAGAATTTAGACAATGAACGTGTTACCATGTTTTCCTATAATACTGGTTATTTCTTCTCCTGCTTAGTATGTTTTATTGGAATATCCATAGCACTGAGAATACCAGTCACCTGCTGAAGTGTCATCTCTAGATCTGAAAATTCATTTACATATTTAGATATGCATGTGCGTGCCTGCATGCTTACACCTTTCTACGCTCCACAATTCTGCATGATGCCTGAACTCCACACCACTATTGCTGAACTGGGGCACTCGGCACCACTGAAGTGAGGAGCAACAACCCAAACTGCACAGGAGGGAAAACCAAAATGCAGGGGCTGAGGCTCAGGGTCTCTTCTGTTGCAGGATTTGCAGAAGGACTGAGCACGCACAATTCCTTCTTCTTCTGTTGCTTTCCTATTGCCTGGTCAGCTCTGATGGTGTGTTTATTGTGTTATTTATATACTATTTTTATTAAATAAATGAGCCATACAACCTAAACTCCCAGCCCCCTCCCTCCCCCTGCACATTAATCCTTTCGGGATTAAAGTCCATTGACATCAGCAGGCTGTAAGAAGGAAGACTCCCATTGCAGCTTTCGTCATCGTGAGCAGGGAGTTGTGGCAGGCTACGGTCTCTGGATTGAGCATCTCACTCATGCAAACTGCAAAGAAAGAAGTGAAAAAAATAATAAAGTCAGTCAACAACGCGCTCCCCTCCTCTCATCACTTCCCTTCTTTGCCTTCCGTCCCCTCCCTTCCGCCGCCTCTCTTGTTTTGCCCATATTTTGAGAGACTGCCTGGCTGCATCACTTTCAACCATCAGCACATTAGGCCAAGTGTAGGCAGCCGGATCTCCACCCGACCCACTTTGCCCACCACTGGCTCCCACACGTAGAACAACCGCTCCTGGCGCGCATCCCCAAGAGTAGTCATCCCCTGGCCATCATTTCACAAAGCCTCTGGCCCCAGCTCACCCAGCACAGCCGTACACGTGGTGGGGGAAGCGAGCTGTCTTAACCTTGGTTTGCAGTGCTGCAACCCAAGCCCTTGGCTGGTAAACACGGGCAGATGTCAGCAGTGCCTGTGGGTTGTGGCGGAAAAGGGTGGAGCTGTGCGGTCGCTGGTTGGGTTGGGGCCGGGAGGCAGCCAGAGCAGAGAAAGGGGAAGCAAAAGGCAGCCCAGGTGGTGACGGGCTTGGGGACTGCCTGGCCCACACCAGGGAGCTGCCCACTGCAGGGACCTTCGCTCAGAGATGTTTGTATGGGAACATAATGGGGAAGCGTGAACTTTTGCCACTGTGACCCCTTCATCCTGGATGACTCACGGATGAGATGGGGCAGATACATCCCTCCAGGACTCTGGGATTTCCTGCCTAGTCTGATTGAACAGAGATATCGCAGCCACTGGGTAGATCCTACAAGGAACAGCGGTTTAGCCTCAGCTTTTGTGTGGCGTTCGGTGTGCGGATGCCTGTAAAGAGGAAAACCAAAAGCATGTTTCGCACAAGATGTTTGTTTTGATGTTGAGGTCTGTGTGTCCATGTCTAGATTGTCTCACTCTTTTCATGAAACTATTGGATGCATGACCAATTCTCTTGGAAAAATAAGGGTAAGCCTACTCAAATAATATAAGGAGTACAAAAGACATAAAAGTATTTTTTTTTCCTTAAATATATATATTTTTAGAGTGAAGAAGGTTAAGCACAAGATGGTATGCTACAACTTGTGCTGCACGTGGCATCAATGAGTTACTGGATGTTCATGCCTTTGGTTGCACTCATCTAAACAAGCGTTTCCCCAAGACTATCACCGACCAGCAGGTATCTGGGATAATGACAGCAAATCCTGCCAACTTACTGAAAATGCAACCCAGGACACTTAAAACATAATATTTACTGTGATAGATATCAATATGCCTCTTCAGGAAGAACAGTCTTTGTTATATTCGGCTGATAACACGCATCCCTTCCCTGGGTATGACCCTGGCTTGGCAGCGTGGTTATGTGGTTCAGGTCTAGAGGAGAAAAGAGCACTGAGTGCCACCTCACTCCTGGTAGGAGGCAAATCTCTGGGAAACAGAACGTGGCTCTCTATTCCATCTTTCCTTGTGTGGTGCAGGCTGGCCGGCAACCTCCTTCCCTCCATAGACAAAGGGGAACAAGGGTTGAATCATGCCTTCCCAAAAGGCATGGAAGGCCTTTTACCTCCTGGGCCTGTTTTGGGCAACAATGGAGAACTTCACCCCTTGCCACAGGCTCCATGCTAGGCATGCAATCTGGCCCTGAGAAATCATCTCCTGCTCCCCACGTCCCTCTAAATTCCCACTGAAATACTAGAATTGGGCATAGTGTGCATCATGGCTTCATAGCTGTGAGGCTGGCTGTATTTTTCCTTCACTGATCATTAGCTTGTTAAAGCCAAAACAATACTAAATTGGAAAGTAGATTGAGCACGGAGGCTGCCAGTTTCCTTTAGCTTTATTTTGTTTACTTTTCATTTGTCTGAAGCCACTTCCTGGCTTTAGAGAATAGCGTTGCCTATGACTTGTAAATAAAATTAGGTCAACTAATAAAAACTGTTAATGGCAGTGTAATCATTTTATGGCAAGTGATTAGAAAGATGTAAACAGAATATTATGGCTTTAGGATGTGTACCAACGATACAGCACAACTTCCACAGGAAAAGAACATGCTCAGAAATCTGGGGCAGCAAACTACAAAGAACAGTTAAATGGAAAATGAATCTGTTCGCATATAGATGCCCAAGAACCAAATATAATTTTCCATTAGATCTTTTTAAAGTCCTGTACTTTATGCCTAGCAGAGAGTGCTCTTCAAATCAATAGCAAATTGGCTAAGTGACAAACTTGATCAAAGCCTCATTATGTATGAAAAATTCATTTTGCTGGCTAGGGAATTGCGAGGGGGGAGGTTTCGCGGCTTTCTGTGTTTCCTTAGTGCTTCTCATGCAGTATAAAGGGAATTGCAAATTTCTGAAACCCCCACAGCAGGTGTAGGGGAGCAGAGGATGCCACCCCCTCATGCATTGGCGGCCAAGAGGACGGTGACAGCCCCCCTGCCTCCAACACCATCCACATTGCCAGGCCCACAGCAGGGTGAGTGTCAGGGCTGGGGTGGGAGGATTTAGGGGTGGGGAAGAGATCTTCTTACTATGCTAAGATGACAGGTTGTTTTCTTTGGAGCTTATGCTCGCTGGTCCTCACGACAGCCACCCCTAGGCTTCTCCAGCCAGCACTGCAGAGACAGGTCAACAACCCTAAAAAGACAACACAAATCTTAAGAGGAGATGCAGCCACAATCCTACAGGGAGAAGCAAGGCAACACATGGATGCTTCCAGCTTCTCCATGTCAATGCAAAGCACTCAACACTCTGGGTAATGCTAACTGTAGGAGAGCACTACTTTCCCCAGCAAGTCCACAGAGGCGTGAGGAGATGCCTCCCTCTCCTCCATGAGCTGTGTCAAATCGGAAAATCTGGCTGAGGGCCTAAAAACACTTTTAAACTTGTGTCTCCTTATCTCCCCTCCAGAAGTAGAATAGTCTTTCCTGCCTCCCAAGAACTATACAAAAATAAATCTTCCTGGATCTGCAGAATGCTTTGCTGACACTAATTGTGTTATAAGAAAGAAACAGATTTATTTTTAATGGAACAAGACACTCATTTCTAAAGAACATGTTTGAAGGTCTGTTACCAAGATGAAAAAAGCATTCAAATTTAATAAGAGGAGCAACGTGACCTCTGCATACTTCCCATTGCTTTAGCAAGGCCAAATCCTTCTCACTTTACCTCAGCTTGTGCTAATCTCTGCGAGGGCTCCACACACAGCAGCCTTTGCCGGCACCGAAGCCTATGAAGACGATACCAGTTAGGCTGCTTACAATCAACCAGACACTGCTGCAAAACGGCTGGAAATCACTAATCTCCTTCCTCTCCATTCATCTCCCCTCGCCATGAACTGCCTGAAGTCTTCCACCTCATCCATCCCCACTTCTGTTCCCATTCCTGGGTCCCCAACCCACTCTCATTTGCTGGAGAGTATGCAGCAGGCTGCTTGTGGGCATTTCCCCCTTCTGACCTTGGCATGGAGCTCAAGAACTTCCCTCCGTCAGGGCTTTCATCACCCTTCTGCCCTGGCTTGACAAAAAGGAGGGGTTTCACCTTTCATCCCTGTGTGCCAGTTGGCACCCACAGAGTGTGCCTGGGGTTTTCCAAGGAGCCGAAGGGGTGTCGTTGGCCGGCTCTTGCTGGCTTTCCACCCAGTGACCCACATCCTCTGCTCCGGTTCGCTGCATCGTGAACTCCTGGATGTACAGAAGGTTTGCTGTCTGCGAGTGGGGATGCCAGAGGAAAACAGAACATTCAGTGCTGGATCCTGGGGGAATGCAAGCATGAGGTGGCATGGGGCACATTCATTTTTAAATGGATTAATTCTCCTGGGACACCCCCCCTCTCCTGCAATTTTCATCTCCACTGGAAATGCGTAGATCAAGTATCTGCTAGAGGGAAATGAATTGGCCGAGGTTGTAACTTTACACACGCACATTCGGTGGGGAAATGAGATAGCTAGGTTTCTAAACTTTCAACCTGACCATTGCGAAGGCAGTACTCGTATGAGAAAAGAGGAAGGAAGAAAGGTGCTTCTCGCCACAGCTTTATCTACCGAGACCTCTGGATGCGGTTGATGAAAGAGGAAAACCCTGCTTTTCCCTGGAAGCGAGGCAGTCCCTTTCTGCAGCACCACCGCGTGGCTGAGCGCCTGCTGACAGAGCTGCAGAACAAGCACGCAGCACTGTCCACAGCAGCATTTCCTCGCCGCTTTACAGTCTTTTAAGCGGTAAATATGATTTTTGGCATGCAAACCTGGATTTAAAATGGGATTAACATCACTGAAGCCGGCCAGAGTGTGGGTAAAGACAGTATTAGACGTGTTGCGCTCAAAGCTGTCAGAAGCTGTTTAATATAGTGACAGGACAAGGGGTAACACGTTGAAATTGAAAGAGGGTAGATTTAAATTGGATATCAGGCAGAAGTTCTTCCCAGAGGGGGTGGGGAGGCACTGGGACAGGTTGCCCAGAGAAGCTGTGGATGCCCCATCCCTGGAAGTGTTCAAGGCCAGGCTGGATGAGGCTTTGAGCAACCTGGGCTAGTGGAAGGTGTCCCTGCCCATGGCAGGGGGGTTGGAACTAGACAGTCTTTAAGGTCCCTTCCAACCCAAACCATTCCGTGATTCTATGATTCTATGAAGAAGACTGACACAACCTTAAGGCTTATCTGTCATTGTGGGTGAGCACATGTCTTGATGTGAGGCAGGACCTGGCTGCACTGGAAGTGCTACAGACTGATTTTTTTGACAAATTTTTCACTGGGAAGTGGTATCAGTAATCAGGGGTAGGCGAGATCTCTTTTTTTTGAGCAGAATTTACTTTTCTTGGGAAAAAAAAATCTGTGTGAATTTCTAAATGAGATTTCAACAGCTGTGAAAAGGGATGAGATCAAAAATGAAGACAGGGTCTGGTTCCTGGTTCTGTGCAAGGCTCCTGGTGTAAAACTGCCCTGTGCCAGTGATAAACAATCAGTGAAACTTTTTCATATGACATGTTATAAGCTGTTGCTGCCCTACCTTCAGGGTTACCTCTCAAGGAGGATTCCTTTGCCTTGAATCTTCTTATGATGGAGAGGGGCTTGTAACAGCTTGGCTGCCCAAGCTCACCCCCACCCCAAACAGACTTGCAGGCAAAGGGATTGCCTGGGATGTCCCTTGTAAAACCTGGCTCCCAGCATGGTCCTCAGGAGCACATAAGCATCTAGCAGAACAGGCCAAGCCCCTGGTATTGTTCTGGTCATGGCTTATTTGAGCCCACAAATCTGACTCACAGAAGGGCTAAAGCACTACTCCGGGGATCAGACCGTCAGGCTACATCTGTGTAAAACTGATCTAAGTGGTATCAGTGCAGGAGCAAGACCCTTGCATCTGCGGTAATTAGCCCTTAGAAAGGCACGCTGCGTAATATGCCTCTCAGCTATCACATCCCCCTTAATCGCTGCATTCATCAATTGTAGGTGTCATTAGGTCTCAGCCAATGACCCCTACTTGCTTCCTGGCCAGAAAGGAGGACACTGAGGCTTGTGTTCATTGCTGACCTTTTGCTGTGCCTCAGCAACATCAGTTCCCTTCTGCCTCCAGGAACAGGGGGGACCAAAGGCCCTTCACGGCGGCTGCTTAGGTGGAAAGAGCCCCAGGAGGAATAAAAGGCCACCTTCTTTGGTACAGGCGGACACTCCTGTAATTAATAAAGCAGGTGGTTGGCGGCCATTCTGTTTGCCTGCCTGCAAACTTGCAACACCGCCAGAGATGCCTGAGGTGCCGCTAGTTGGAAAAGCAGCAGAAGACCCGGCGTTCCCAATGACAGAGATACACTGTCAAAAATACATGTTTTAGCAGGACTGGCAAAGCTCAAAGGGGTCTGAGGTGAAGCTTTGCAGAGTTCCATTTCAAGAACAGCAGCTGCTGGATGGTTGTTGGACTCATCCTCCAGGAAGATACTGTGTAATGGGAATATTTTTATTTGAGAATAACAGAAGCACCAGCAGACCATGACATATCATAAGCAAGCTTGTGAGAGCTAAATGTGATTTTCAGAGGAGGTGATTATGCATGGCTGCCCCAGCATTCAATGGGAGCAGTGGCTATTCACCACTCCTGAAGAGAAAGCTGGATTGACCCT
Organism: Eurypyga helias; assembly: GCF_000690775.1. Classification (NCBI taxonomy): domain Eukaryota; kingdom Metazoa; phylum Chordata; class Aves; order Eurypygiformes; family Eurypygidae; genus Eurypyga; species Eurypyga helias. Next base: position 11,985 of record NW_010253950.1, read on the forward strand.
GAGGGAAAGTAGATAAATTGAGTCAAAACACGTGGCATTGTCTGATTTCCAAGGGTTTGCTATAATCAATAATAACCCTGTGCATATGTGCGTGTGTCTGTGGTATAACAAACAGCGTATACATATATAAAATTATATCTACACGCATGTATGTATGTACGCACACAAGCTCGTACTGCTTAAATAGCTGTACTAGGAATGCTGTCAATATTAGCCATCAACATCAAACATCCTTTTGCATTTATGTTGATGCTTGAGGATCTGAAAGCCCAAGCTGACAAGGAGCTGAAATATTGTTCCCTGATAGCTCTGAAAATGTAATCGCAGTGGAGCACGTCACTACGTTCAAGCTGAAGTCAAGCCGCCTGTTTTAATGCAAAGCTGGGCACCCCGTTGCACCTCTGGCCATCTGCGTACGTGCTATATTTGAAATGGAAAAAGGCCTCTGGGGAAAATGAACCAAATTCACCGTGGGTACAAGCAGGCATGGCTCCTTTGAGGTCTGCAGAATGTATTTGCTTGCACCAGTGATGGATTTAATCCAGAGAGACCGTTGTTCTTTATGAGACCTCATTTTCCTTTGTGTGTATGCCAGCGTAACTCCGCTTACTTTGGTAGGAATGATACTAATTTATACCAGTGTAAGTCATGGAAATTTTTTTATACTTTTCAGCACAGATGCTAGATAAAAACATCCATAGCATGTTTCCTTTCCTCCTTTATTTTTTTCTGCAGGTGTATTTTTTCTGATTTTTCTACATTTGCTTCAGATTTACCAGGTCTCAGTGAGAAGGCAGCCAGGCCTTCTGTGTGGGTTTGTGTGGTGAGGTTCTGAGGGGGGGAGGGACCACAGGGGTGGCTCCTGTGAGAAGCTGCTAGAAGCTTCCCCAGCGCCAAGTCAGACCCACTTCTGGCCATGGCTGAGCCAATTAACGCCTCCGTGATTAACATATTTAAGAGGGGAAATCAAAGAGACCTGGCAGGGGAAAGAGGGGTGGGATGTGAGACACAACCAGGCAGACACCTCGGTCAGTGTGGAAAGGTGGGAGGAGGTGGCTGGAGCAGAGGTTCCCCATCAGCCCGTGGTGAGAGGGCAGGCTGTGCCCTGCAGCCATGGAGGGTCA
>NW_010253950.1:13432-23571 GCF_000690775.1 Eurypyga helias
TGGAAAGCCCCCATCCCCCGCAGGGGGATGGAGGTAGAGAAATTGGGACCAAAGCTGAGCTTGCAAAGAAGGGAGGGGTTGGGGAATGGTGTTTTTAAGATCTGGTTTTCTCTCTTGTCATCTTACTCTGATTTGATTGGTAACTGATTAAACTGACTTTTCTTTCCCAAGTCAAGTCTCTTTTGCCCATGACCATAATGGGTGAGTGATCCTTCCATGTCCTTGTCTCAACCGAGCCTTTCCTGGTATTTTCTCCTCCCCATCCCACCAGGGACAGTGAGCAAGTGGCTGCCTGGTGTTCAGTTGCCAGCTGGGCCTAAACCACACCACCTTCAGTGCCCACATCTAGTACCAGCTCCATAGAGTAGATGTTTTTCCCTGGCACATATCCCGTTCCTGGTGCTGAGGATTGCCCTGTTGCCTCCGCCAGCATCTCCCTCCTGCTGACATCACAGCCACCACCATTCCAGACGGGAAGGGCAGTGCACTCCAGTAGTCAGTCCATTAATGCTACTTGTTAATTGTCTGAAGACTGGAGACAGTGGGGTTCTGCTCCGTGTGCACGAGACATCCCTTCTCTTCCTTGCAGGTTGGCTGGACAACCTAATTTTCCCTGGAGGAATAGTTTGTGGTTAATAACACAGGCTACGTCAATAAAAATACGCAGAAAATAATTGTGTGCAAGTAGCAGGCAGCATTGTAGACCTTCAGAGCCGATCAAAAGGGCTGAAAATTTAGCCATCGGGAGAGTAGACCAGAATGAAGGTGATCTTAACTCTCCATATGATGCAGTTAGCAAAAAGCACACATCTCTGCCTCTTTTACTGTCAGACCTTGTCTCACTGGACTTAACATTGTGCTGAATGCCACCAAAAGCAATTCCCTATTTCCTTAAGTTTTTCTTTCCTGAAAATCAGTGGCAGAACAATTTGAGCTATTGACTTTATATGGGCTACTAAAAAGAGACCGAGGCAGAAGAGGCTAGCTAAGCATCACACTGAGGGTGTGGTAGGAGAGGTTAAAGTACACCTGTCCCCTCACCGACCGTTGTCATTTCCTCCGTTGGCTCGAGTATTAGCCCTCTCGTCAGTTGAAAAATGAGTCCCCAAGGAGCCTAAATTAAAGACACCCGTACAAAAGTGCAGGGCCTGACCTCTCGCAGCTGCGCCGGGGCTAATACTGATTCATTGTGCTGCTCCGTCCAAGGGCAGAACAAGGGGGCAGGGGAGGGGTACGGGGGCATTTTGGGCTCCTCGTTAGCTCATTCATAGACACCTGGTGTCCCGCCTCCTCCTCACGCTTCAGTGCACCTCATCCCTATTGTGTAGAAAATCCACTTCTTTAGAGATCTGAGCTGCTTGGGCTGGATAAAGAGCAAAATTAAATCTGCAGCTGTCCAGGAAGAGGCTTTCTCCGTCGGGGGTTATTATTGAGAACTCTGATGAGCGAGTGGCACAGGGAACTCCCTTGGCCTCTGTCACTTCCAGTTACAGGTTTGGATGGATGCATCTGCACATATTTTTCTTCCTTCACATAAATAACTCAGGCCACTCTTTAGCTGATGTGGACTGTCATGCCACCGCTGACCCAGTTTAGCTCCAGAGCTTTATGAGCAGTATGTGACTCACTGCACTCCCCACGTTTGGCCTGACAACACTCCAAGAGTTTGCAGCCTGCAGGAAACAATGAGGCCAAAATACCCCCACGGCAGCTCCTTTACTCTCAGTGAAGTTGCATCAAGGGTAAATGTAAACCAACAAGGAACAGCTCCTATTTTTAGTTACCCCACAGATCCTGGAATTGCATCATTAGCATCCAAGGAGTTATTTTGGATCTACATGGGCACAAGCGTGAGCAGAATCTGTCACCAAGTTTAAAGGAGCAAAACAAAAAGAGATTTATGTCAAAAAGGAACAGTGGCAGGTGGCACTTATAGGCTATATAGTCCCAAGCTTTGAAAGGGAAAGAAACATAAAGTTAATAGGAAACCTTTCTGACTACTAAATGTGTTTTATTCTTGAATCCCCTGTGGGGGGGATTGAAGTCCCTCAGCTTATAAAAATCGATGCAACAGGTGTTAGTTTGAAGACTTCTGTGCTTCAAGGTCACTAATGAGAAGTTTATGGTCAGTGAAACCTGGAGGAGAAAGCAAGATTACAGTGGAAAAAAATCCGTCGCACTACATGAGAGAACATCTGGAGTAATGCCATTGACCAGGGGAATTTAAATCTGTATCTCAAAAGCTTTTCATATCCGATGATCGTTCCTACTATTGCTATCTGAATAGCCTCATGCTGGTAACCCGACCTATGTAGTTGGTGTCTGCTCCTTCTGTTCTCTGCATTTAACTCATTTCTTTCAAGCAATGCTGAGGATGAGTGTTATCTGATTTTCTCTTGGCTTCCTTCTTTACTCTGATGTGTTTCCCGTGTTTTCTTTGGGCACACCAACTACACTGCAGCTCTTTAAGGCAGCCGAAGACAAGTTGCCTCCTAGGGACTGACGCTAGCCAAGCTACAGCATGGGGGTGTGAGCATTATGCAAAAAGCAAGACAGGGAGCTGAGAGTGGGATTTCCACAGCCGCCTAAGGGAACTGGATGGCTGAATCCCATTAGGGTTGCAGGGAGGTTTGGCAACCTTGCTCTTCCTGGCTGCCTTTGAAGAAGTCTCAACACAAAGCCGAAGTCTAAATCTTGCATGAAGCTGTTACTCCCACAGGACAGGGTACTGCTCATTGTTATTGCAGTAGCTGATCTGGAGGCTGTGGAAGAATCCCCAGGCACAATTCCCACTATCCTATATAAGGATATAAGGAAATATAAGGAGAATTTCAAGCCCTGTCAGATGATACTATCAGCGTGTTGGAGATCTGTCCAAATCTGTACAAGCAAATCAGCCAGAAAGGTAACTGCAATATATCCTTGTATTTGGGAAGACTTGTACATGTCTATAATTATACAATATTATAGAAAACAATCAGTGTTCTTCTTCAGAGGTCCACATGTGCTGTAGCAAATGCTGTGTGAATTACTGATGTAATCTCCTCAATCACCACAGAAAGCCTGGTCAGCAGCAGCCAGCCTCCCTAAGCATCGCTGGGGCAGCAGGTGGGAAATTCTAACCCAGGTTGAGAATAGCGTGGAATTTGAGACAGCAAGAGGCAGGTGATCAACACGTTTAGCCCAAAGATGGGCCCTACCAGACCTGTTCTACACATCATCTTAAGTAATGCAAGTTCTTGGCTGATTATGGAATTGGTTTAACTCTAAAGTACAGGTACACTGCCAGAATGATGAGAAGGGCCTCCCAGGTCTCAACAAACGAAGCTGCAGAATTAGGGGCTTCAGCATTCCCAAGGGCTTTGCCTGCTGCTGCTGGAGCAGTGCACAAGGGTGACCAGGCAGCAATGGAGGTTTGCACCCCGCTGAATCCAGGTGCTCCCACACAACTGCTTGCTCATATTTAGACACGTAACATCGTTGGAGCATCAAAACAAAGTGCCGCTGTGTTTGTAAGTTTGCAAGAGTTTCTTTGATAAGTAACAAAACTATTTTTAAATGGTGTAATTTTGATGCTGAAAAGAGTAGGTTGGGTTGAACTGCCTTGAAACACAATGTTTATCTGTAACAAATACTCCAAATGAAAGAAGCAGAAGAAAGGAAAGAACAGACAGATCCCACAGTCCCCTACTATGGGTTAAGACAACATAGAACAATATTGTGGTGGAAGCACAAGAAGCTGAAAGATTGTCCACAAGATCAGGACTCATATTAAAGAAAGCAGTTGTTTTGAATAAACTTACGGGTAGAATCTTCATTAGAGATCTGCCAAAACACCCAACCTTTTTTCTTGATAACTGTAGTGGAGACTCAAAAAACCAGACAGACAGAGGTTTCATTATGAGAAACGTGCATTTAATGTCTAAGATCAAAATGTACAAGAAGAATTTCAGCCACATCTTAAATATTGCCATTGTCTTTGAAAGCAGGTTAATTTGTGGTCTTGAGTCTTTCACTGCACTTAGGGTCTTTCCCCAGAAGGAATTTTCCTTAACTGCAAGGACTCACTGTACCTTACTGTACCTTACTGTACTGTAACTAATGTGGGAAAAGGATTTCTCCCGTGGTAGAAGCATTTCAGCAGGTTCATTGATGAGGAATGCCTGGGTCTCAAGTACAGGGAAACCCATAACCGGCAGCCTGGAACAGAAGGAAGTGTAACTAGGCATCTTGAGTGGGGAGAACAAAAAACAACCAAAACAAGCTAATTACAAACATGTGTAAAGCATAAGGCAAGAAAAAGAAAACAGGGAAAGAATGGCAAGGATCCTGTGGCAAAGTGACCGGTGGTGAGCTGTCATGCCCAAAGCCACAGAATGAGGCCTGCAGCATTTATTGCTCACTGGAAGTCATTTTTCAAGTCAAGGAGCAATACTTCTCCAACATAAATGAAAAATTTCAGTCGGCAGAGGGTCACTGAAGCCTTCTTAAAACAAAAGCATCATTGAAGAGGGACTAATAAATCACGTAGTGACTAGATTTTTGATTTGGAGTGGAGAATTACTCTCTCAAACCAGGTCCCCCTGTCAAGCCCATCCCTGTGGCATTACCAAAGCATTCCAGGATGTGTTTATCTTTACTTGGTAAGAACTTCAGAACATCAGCACTTTGAATCAGGGCTGGGAGTTTTGACTGTGCTGGTGGAGAGAGAGCTCTCAGCCTGAGCCCCCAGGCCCCCTTTGCCTGTATAAACCCGTAGTAAATCTCTGCTGCTGCTTCCTGGTTGCAGACTGGAAGGGAGGGGAGGAAAGGAGCCTCTGGGCTCCTCTGCTCAAGTGCATACTAAACGCCATTCCCAAGCACAGGCTTTGTCCCAAATGGTTTCGGCATGAATGAAGTTTGGGCTCGCACTCAGGATCCCATATAGCTGCACCCTCTGAAACCCCCCTCCCCTTTGCAGGCAACAGTATCGAGGTCGCTGGATTCACTGAAGAACGTGGCTATGTACATTCGCTCGCTGCGCTCTTGATTCGTCTTTGCAGGAATCGAGTGCAGTTTGCTAGCCTCAGCCATCATCCCAAGACAAATTTATCTCCAAGTTTTGTCCAGGAAATGTTGAAATCAGGACTGTATTAACCACCTGGCTGCTTCTAAATAGTTCAGACAAAACTGCAGACACTGAACTTCACTTGGCACAGCACATCTTTTCTCAGTTCGCTTCTCTTTTGCCAACGCAAGAAAGCACACCTAGGCCTGAACTTGGATCGTGCAGTGTAGATTGTAAGCGCTTACTTTTATTTCACCGCTCTAGGATGATCTTGTTATGGTGACATGACAGAAACTGAAAATAACAGTAAACAGCACTCCAAAACCTCTTTTTAATAGATGTGCTTCTTTTTGTAATTCAAATACTTTCACAAACAGGGATTTAGCTCTGTGCACCCGTTTGAAACAGCAGCCCTTACTTAATTAATTTTATAGGTAAAGTAGTACATTATAACAGTTCTAATGAACACAAATGTTATGGTGACATGACAGAAACTGAAAATAACAGTAAACAGCACTCCAAAACCTCTTTTTAATAGATGTGCTTCTTTTTGTAATTCAAATACTTTCACAAACAGGGATTTAGCTCTGTGCACCCGTTTGAAACAGCAGCCCTTACTTAATTAATTTTATAGGTAAAGTAGTACATTATAACAGTTCTAATGAACACAAAATAGCAAACCTAAGGAAACTGAAGAGTTTTGTAAAGGCAAATCAGGATCCAAACAAAGGACAATGTAGTAGGACTTTGGGACAGATTAAGCCTTTGCTCCAACTCCTTGAGGTTTGGGGCAGACCTCAGACATGCACAAGAGCTGCATCTCTGAGCCGTGCTAGGCAGGGAGTCAGCATGTCTGCTGCAAGGGGCACGACCCTAAGGCACTGACAGGCGAGACATAATCCTCTGCCAAATGTGTTTGCAGCGCTTCCACCACAGCAGCAAGATTACATGTGAGTAGTGATCCCCCAACCAATTGAAGAAGTGAGTGAAATCAGAATGCAAGCCCTCTCCCAACCCTTGGTGATTCCTGTGGACTGTGATGAAAACACGCTAATTCTGGAGAGTTCAAACATGTGATTTCTGTCTTGCCTTATGGAGCTGCCAACACTTTTGGAGTACTTAGTTGCACTGCTTAAAGTCCTCGATCTTCTTCCATGACCTGAACCAAAAATCTATTTGTGAGGGTTGTATTTAACAAATAATACTACTACCTATTGCCAACTGCACTGTAAGTATTCCCTCTCCATGCTGAAAGAATGGATAGAAGAAATATAAGATTTTTTTCACTGGAAAAAGTTATAAACTAATGAAGGTCTCCAAATCCTGGAAAATATGTAATGGAGCTGCAGGCTGGAAAGCAGTAGGTGTCTATTCTATTTGGTCCATGCAAATTTTGCTTTGTAACTGAATTCTTCACCTTCTCCTATCCCCATCCCACACACAACTCATTCGATGACTGTGGAAATCAACAGAGAAGGATCTATCCATGTCCATGGCTCCCAGATCTTATCACATAAAAGATGTGATCCCACAGAAGACAGGGAGGGGCAGAAACACCTAAAAGTCAACATTATAAAAAAGTAAGAGGCGCAGTGGTTGCCACCAGCCACCTGGGCTGGTTGCTCCTCTCTCTGCTGTGTGCAACGTTGCTTTAGCACACCTCAACTTCAGTTGATCAGCTCCTTTGGGTAAGCAGTCTTGTATGTGACTGTACAGCGAAGGGAGGGAACAGTGACACGAAGGACAAACCTAGCCTGTACCTTCACTTCCTACATCTCCATAGCTACATTTTTCCCGTGTGGTTACAGGATAACCCAAAACTGCATGTGGGATAATAATCCTGGAGGCTCTACGATGTCCTGGCCTGACTTAATCAAAGGAGGTTCCCCTGAACCCAAAGGAGGCCATGAGGGGCCATCTGTCTGTCTCTATAGCTCCTGCAGCTTTAAAACCTCAGTGACTTAGGGAGTACATACAGGGCTTCTTCCAGTCGTGCCACCAACCTGCAGTCCCTGGAAGGCTGTGACATTCTTCTGGGATGCTGTAATGAAGTTTGATCACAGAAGGCATTCGAACACAGAGGTATTTTTCATGGGCCTAAGAGGTTATTATCACCTCAGTTAATTATCTGTAAGGATTCAGGCTCCAACAAATGTTAATTATCCTTCCATCAATCTCATGCCCATGAAAGCTTAGTAGGGCTATTTTTAGCAATACAAATATCTCCTTCCTGAATGGAAAAGCTGTTCTTTTTCTTGCATATGTTATTTTTAAATGTTAAACAGAACTGAGGGTTTTTTTCCCCTCTCTTAGAAGAATGTGTAATAGTTAATGAAATCGCTAAGAACAATACTGTCTTCAGACCCGAATGTATGATGTTAGAAATCTGGTATGGGGATGAGACAAAAATTATCAGAATGGGGTGGTTTAAGTCCACATTTAATCCTAAAAAGTATGCCACTGGGATAGGGGTTTGGTGCCCAGAGCATTCTAGCAGACAGGTGCCTACGTAAGTCTTCTCATCCAGTATTTGTTAGGATAGAGTTTGAACCTCAGGGCGATGGCGTTATACACGAGACGTAGGAATAACAACAGCTTCATTCACTCGAGGAACTCCATCAGTCAACATCCCCTTTGTTTCTAGCTCTGAGGGTTGTGATCAGGTCTCTGAAGGCATCAACTGAATGAGTACCAGCGTAGCTGCTCTGCCCGAAACTCCAGGCAGCTGGAAACAACAGCATCAAGAAGGCTGTCCCTCAGTTAGGTGTTTACTCTGGAGCTTAATGATGAGCTCTCTATACTGTTGATGTTTGTAATCCTTTGAACAGAAACAGATAGTAAATATGCCCTAAAGCCCCATAAACCATATTTGTGTAAACCATAAACCATACAAGCCTGTACTACCTCCTTTGATAATGTTCTTATGCTGCTGTGTCCAGACCCCGTTGGAGGGGACCTCAAAAAGGAAGGGCTCACTCAGCGTTGGAAGATCTGTTAGCTATTAGGTATTCTGGTAAACAGCTCTGATGCACTCGAAGGAAAGGAGAGGATTTTTGCAGCCTTAGGCACTGGAAACCATTGCTGGGTATACATGTGTGTTTTCTGTGTGGCTTCAGGCAAAGTGCTTCGGCCTTGATTTTGTACCAAGAAAGGAAATGGGAATGTAGCTACTGAATTTGGTGGGATCTGGATCAGGACCATAAGTTCTAAGGTTCCCATCTGGTTGGAAATTTTCTAAAACCTCACTGGTTTCGGTTTGCAGACTTTTAGCACTGCGCAGAGGTCATCCAAGCGTGGCTTCCCAGGCTGCACAGCTCAGAGGTAGCCTGTTGCCCTTCCCAGGATCCCAGGTAGACCACTTGCAGGTTGGATCCTGCTCCCCTGTGCAAAGCATCTTGAGTTTCCAGGGCAGGGAGGTACTCGGCAGAAAGGTTTTTTGGCCTGAGTGACACCAAAGTGTGAACTGTCCAAACACTCCCTGGGAACCAGAGTGTTTTGTTTTCACCAGACACTAACAACAACGTCAAGTCATCTGCTTAGATGGTGTCTCTTGCAGTGCTCCCTCTAAACCGGTGGCTCTGCAGTGGCTATCATCTCAAGCCCTGGTTTTCCTTGTGGCTTCAAATTATTACTACAAAGCAAATAATATTTAAACATCACATTTTGCATCCCCCTGACATGTCTATATTGATGGGGAGTTTGGTAAAAAGGGAGAGAGGGGGAAAGAAAACATTATCAGAACTTTGCTTGAAACTCAGAGCACTAAAAAAAAAAAAAAAGTTTCAAGGTAACCCTGATTCTTTTTCTGCTTGTTATGTTTTCCATCCTTACTCATAATTCTAGGACTCCTCCCAGTCCCAACCTAAGCAGTATTGACAGGAAAGGATTATCTGCAGGAATCTGACATATTTACATCTAGAGAGTGCCAAAGGAAAATCTTTCTCAGTGGAACAAAACCAGCCTTATTTGAACTAGCTTCTTCCTCTAGAATTGTGGATGGACACCAGGGTGGGGCACAGGAGTTAACTGGGTAATAAGTATTTCATCATTTTTCTAAACAGGATATGTAGTAAAATGAGAAATTGCTTCTTTGGCTTTTATTCCTCTCATAGTGAAATCGGAATCTACTGAGAAAAGATTTGTCCTCCAATGCTAAGCTGAGCATCTAGATAGCATCATCTTGGAAAAGATTTTGTGACGTATTATTTGTATATCCATGGCAGCCAAAGAAACACCTGCTACATAAGCCCCAATATGAAAAAAAGCAGAGTTCAGAGATCTCTTTGTCTTTGGTCTAGCAGGCTACAACTGTGATGCTGCATTAACTCTGAGTAGCTCCAGGGTTTAGTATTTGCATTATAAATGCAGGAATCATCAAACTCTGCACTTGTAAACAGGTTTCTGAGTTCCCTTTCTCAGTGCATGAGCAAGCACTGACTCCTGAGAAGATGTATTATGTTGGGAGCTTACAACATATTGTATGCTAGAGGTTCTGGAGAGACTGTGCTGTGCGAGCAAGCAGCAAATACACTTTTTGCTTTGGTGTCCAAGGGAGAATTGCTCTTCGACCATCCTTGGTCAGTGTTAGACCAGAGGGGTTCTTGGGAAAAGGAGTCGCTTTGTGTGCTGTTTGGCTATCTCATGACAGGATTTACAAACAAGTGTTGACAAAAGTCCCACTTTGTGCAAATACTCTGAGCGTGTCTCTGACATGGGGGAGTATCTGCCCAGGGTTGGCGGCGGCTGGCCATGACTGGCATGCACGCGGGAAGAGCAGGGTGGCAGCGACGCACGAACAGAGGACCAACAGGGATTGGCATCTCACAGTGCTATCATACACAGCTGATGATAAAACCAAACCCACCACTGCTTCCCCTTCCCTAAGCATCTGTAAACTCAGCCACTGATACACACCAACAGGCCAGGGACCAGTTAGCAAAAGGGCCAAACCGGGCAGAATAAACAGCCGTCGCTTCTAGAAGCAGCCCGGCCCTGGGTAAGGTTTCTCCGGGGGGATGACAGCCCAGAAGGAGGGTATGAAGCAGGGGCGTGAGTCGGCGCCGCGGTGGGATGCCGAGGGAGGAGGGGCGGG
>NW_010253951.1:0-8429 GCF_000690775.1 Eurypyga helias
GGGGTTAGGGGGAGGTGGGGAGGTGGAAGAGAAAGAGGAAGAGGAGAGGAAAAAAGGTTGTCCAAAATTAATTTTTTAAGAATCACCTTGAAAACTCAAGTTCTGGTGCAGCAATGTTGTTTTGTTTGTGGTTTTGGTTTTTGGTTTTGGGTTTTGTTTTGTTTTTTAAAGACTACGATTCCATTACTCATCCTGTGGAAACTATTATCTTTAGATCTTGATCAAGTGTTCTGGGAGCCTAAGCTGCAGCCTTTTCTGAAACCTCTCAATCCTCAAACAGTCTTGCAGCAGATTCTTCAAATCCCCACTACAGCAGTACTAAATCAGCAGGCATGCAAATTAACCAAATCCGGACAATTTAGGTCCTTATTTACTCCCTAATCCTCCTGAAATTCCCAAGAATTTTGCTATAATACAGGAAATCGGATTTTGTTGGAGACCAATGGGTTTAAAAATTTCTATATATTAGATTTCATGTTAGGACCGCCTTTCTAAGACTATGTTTGTATCCAGTACAACTTAATGAGCAAAAGGGGGTTTATACTAAACAGTAGATGGAAGCTTGGATCCAGAATTCAGTACAAAAGTAATGCAGCGCCTGAACTACTGGACACCATTCTGTTACTTTGTATCTAACCAAAAAAAAGTACTGTAGAAACACAGTGTGTGCTAATTACGTATCTACAGAAATAAAAGGAAAAAAAAAACCCAAACCTGGAAGAACTCAAAACACTGAAAAAAATGTCAGCTACTCTAATCAGCAGGTATACCTTACTGGATATAATGGTGAATTGATGCATTTTGGGATTGATGTTTAAATAAAAAGCTACTAAGGAGTCCACAGAAGAAATCAAGCTATGAGAATATGGCTGTACTTAACCTATACCTAACACAGAAATGAGAAGAAAAACATTTTCCACAGTTTGACACTGGATTTGGGGGTCATTTCTAAATTTCCTCCATTCCACAACAAAGGTTTAAGTTCTGCAGTTGCTGCAATAAAAATGCCCCTTGACAATGTTGAATTGCAAACTGCTGAGCAACTAAAACAAAGAATATTGACAACACTGTGTAGGTCCCAAAAGAGTACATTTAGAAACCAAGTAACTGGAAACAAGACTTGAACCAATTCTATGGTTCATCAAACATATGCAATAGTATGTTGATTCTAGTGCAGTTACAGGCAACAAAATCTGAATGCCTGTCAGGTCAGGATTAAAAATTAAAGCAGAGGTCTTGGTGTGTCAGGAATTGACCATGTTTTCTGAAACAGTCAGTAATGCTAAAAGGAGTTTGGAGGGAAGGCATAATGCACCACAAGGCTTCTCACAAAGAAATACGCAGAGCTGCATATTCGCCTACAGCCATTGTGAACTAAAAGGGAATGTTAAAGAAGTTCCAATTAAAATTACAAACGAAACAAACACACACATCCCACCCTTCCCCCCCAAAAGAAACCAAACCCAGAAAAAACTGAAAAACACTTGGAAGGCAAATCTGGTAAGCAATTACCAGAACAATGGTGACAGTAGGTTAAGAAAAGGAATCAAGACTAGCAAGAAAAATTTGCGTGTTTTGTCAAGGCTGATAGCCAGTTTTGAGACAGACATTTGAGAATGCTTGAGAGCAATACTTTAGTCTTCCTTTTTACCGTTTTGTGGTGGGTTGACCCCGGTTGAGGCGAGGTGCCCACCAAAGCCACCTTTGGTGAGAGAAAACAGAACAAAAGGATCGTGGGTTGAGATATGGACAGGAAGAGATCACACACCAATTACTGTCACAGGCAAAACAGTGAGCTCTTGCTCCCCATTTCTCTCTCCTCCCCCCGAGCAGCACAGGGGGACGGGGAATGGGGATTGTGGTCAGTCCATCACGCTGCTGCTCCTTCCTCCTCGGGATGATCGTCACACTCTGCCCCTGCTCCAGCGTGGGGTCCCTCCCACAGGAGACAGTCCTCCACCAACTTCTCCCACGTTGAGTCCCTCCCAGGGGCTGCAGTTCTTCACAAACTGCTCCGGCGTGGGTCCCCCCATGGGGTGCCATCCTTCAGGAGCAGCCTCAGGGTCACAAGTCCTGCCAGCAAACCTGCTCCAGCCTGGCTTCCTCTCTCCATGGGACCACAGCTCATGCCAGGAGCTTGCTCCAGCATAGGCTGCCCATGGGATCACAGCCTCCTTCGGGCATCCCCCTGCTCCAGCATGGGGTCCTCCCCAGGCTGCAGGTGGGTGTCTGTTCCTCCGTGACCCTCCATGTCTGCAGGGCACAGCCAGCCTCACCATGGTCTGCACCACAGGCTGCCGGGGAATCTCTGCTCCAGCACCCGGACCACCTCCTCCTCTGACCTGAGGGTCTGCAAGGCTGTTCCTCTCACATATTCTCACTCCTTTCTCTGGCTGCAATTGCTGTCGTACAGTAACTTCTCCCCTTTCTTAACTACGTTATCCCGTAGGCGTTAGCACTGTCACTGACTGCAGCCGGCTGGCATTGGTTCTGTCGGACATGGGGCAGGGTTCCAGCAGCTTCTTGCAGCAGGCCCCCCCGTGACCAAAACCTCGCCACACAAACCCAACACACATTCTTATACACGATACTAAATACCTCTACTGAGAGTGAAAATATAATTTTAAATACTGAATCAGGGAGCTCAAGGGATTTATTCTGTTGTGCACAACATCAAGAGCACAGGTTCAATTAGAGTAGAGCTACTTCTGCCTGCAAGATGGTATCATTTCGTGGTATTAGATGGCTTACAAAAAAAATGGTTGGTTATTTCACTCAAGAGTGTGATGAGACATCTGCCTGCACAGAGCAAAGCTGACATGGGAGTGTTAACTGACTTACCTTAGAACAGTTTCAAAGAAGTCAAGATTAAGATCTTGAATAAAGGTAAATAAATGTGGACATAATGCTGCTAAATATGCAAGAAAAACACAGGTAAAGGAAGAATCTGTGCTTATTTATTAAGCGTACACACAAAGAAGAGTGCTCAGTGTTTGCACCTCATCTTTGTATTCCAAACCATTATTTAAAATGTCTTTTTCAGATATGTGGAGGAAAACATCATGTTTCAGTACTTCACTAGAATGGGGGAAAGGAACCAAAAGCAAATCATATAACTTGTGCTAGTTAGTTTGATCGAACTACCAGCTTCATTCCTGAACATTACAAAACACTGTTCTTGCATAAAGGAAGCATTAGTGGTTTTCACAGTAAGATTAATACTAAGCAAGTGTAAGTTTGTTTTAGTTATCACATTCATATTTGTTACAACAAAATATAAAAGGAAAACCATTGGGGGTTTTGTGGTTATGAAGCCTCCTTCTGCATTCCTACACTATACACACGAAAGGACATTTCACTGAAAATTGATCTATTTTAAAGTACAATGGACCTGAAGCAGGGCTACTAAAATTAAAGTTTGGAACTATCTGTGTACTAACACACATAAAAACTTTTGCTTGGTACACTGCGCTTCCCAACTTTCTTTAATATGAAAATGTTTATGCATGCTTACATTTATGTAATTTATCATACAGTTATTTTTGTCCCCAAAGCGATACAATGAAAAGCTAAACCAAGTTAAGTTACTAGTCAGTGGAAAATTGTGTTAATGTACTGGCATTTCCAAATAACACATGTTCCTTCTCCACATATGTAAAGATCAGAGGTTGACAGATCCTAGGTTATTGGAAATGGTGTATTTTACAAGCCTACAGGTGAGAGTTAAATTCTACCACCTCCTGATGCTTGATCCATGTCCAAACACAAAAATGATGGCTTTAGAGACAGGCATTTGACTGATTTCCCACAAATAAGCAAGATGTCAATATGACTAGTTGTCAGCGGGGACAAGGAACTGCACTGGGCTGCAGTACACAAGTCGAGCACCCAAAGAATTGCCCCATCAGGTAGACAGCAGGGACATATGCTCGGTGAATCACAGAAGGAAAGGAGATGAAAGTAAAGGTTAGATTAATAGGTAATGATCTAAGAAATAATGTTGTTTCAGAAATGTTTAAATGGTAGATTGCAGAAGTTTTCTCCCTGAGCTTTCTACGTTGCAAGCATTTAAAAAAGCTTCATGTAGAAAGAGATAAAGAAACAAAATAATAGTAACATGACAGCCCCTCCCAGTCCCTTCTCTTTTCTGTGTGCAGACTTCTGGATGTCATATTGGCTGACTCCCTCACTAGCAATGCTCCAGAGGGCTCCATGCTGGTTCCTCATGAGGTCCTCACAGCCCCTTCCGAGCACAGAGATGGTCTACCTATGTCGGCTCCGCAAGCATGCTTGGAAGAAAGTCATGGTGAGAATCTGGCAAAGTTGGTCTAAAATACTGTGAACACACAGAAGACTTAAAAATCAGAACATTAAGTTTAGACATTCACAATTATGTTACTCCATTTTACTCTGGTAATTCGTGCAATACCAGTTAACTACTATGTAGATGTCTTTTTCCATAGCAACCAAATGTTTTCTACAGTTCCTGAGCCACAGGGCTATCAAAAGCATTAAGTTCAAAACTTCCTCCTCTTTCATATTAAGGAGCATTTGCAAATGCAGCAAGCACTAGAACTTCAGACAAAATTATGGGCAAAACTTGAGGAAGCTATTGGATACATCTGTTGTGACAGTAAAATATCTTTTATGAAATCTGCTATTTTTTCCTCTCCAGAAATAAATACATTTGGCAGATTTTCAAGTCAAACTCTTTTATTTACTATATGTTGGTGGCTTGAAAACAAGACAAATCATAAATTACACTTTTAAAACATTGTCTTGTAACTATTTTTCTTTTATACCTCATTCAACTTCATCCTGGTTTCATGACCAGTTCTATTAATTACATTGTTTTTACAGAGAGTCTAGAGTACCAAGGATTGCAGCACAACTTCTAACCATAACGTAACCGTAATTTATCTTTGGAACAACACCGGTAAGGTTTCCTACACCACAGAGTCTTCCATGGAAGCCACACTTCAGGAAACAACTCTAACTATTTTGTCTCTTGGGACACCTGAATTTCTGCTGAACACAGCCAGCAGAATCAAATGTCACCTCAAAAAACCTAGGCAAACAATAAACTCAGGATTAGAAAACTGAGGATGAAATAAAGAGACTCAAAGATGCAAGAAACGTGACACAGAAGAACCAGAGACATGCTCTCATAGCAGAGCCATGCAGTGTGAGCATGGGGACGGGTGAAGAGAAAACTAGCTATACATTAGGAAGAGAGCATATCCTCTGGATGGGTGAAGAAATCCCATGGAAGGCAAAGCATCCTCCACATCTGGAAAGCTCCAGGAAGGAAGATATCAGCCATGAGCATGCAAGCTGATTGTTTTTGTCTAGATATTCCTGGATGAGTCAGAAGAGTTTGCTTTCCATCACCTATACAGAGTCCAAACATCAAGCGTCCTCCCCTGAAGAGACAAGCCATAAACCAGAAAAAAAGCTGTGCTTCCGACAGTGAAAACAGAAATTTTTATCCTAAGAGCAAAAGGCACTCTGCCTAGAAGGCGTGACATTTATGAAAGAGTAGACAGTCACAGGTAACAATCTTTAGGCCAAGGAAGGTCTTTGAGCCCATTGAAAGGAAATTCAAGGATGGACAGAATCACTGCCTTAGGAAATAAAACAAGCAACCAGCCTGGAGAACCGCACCACAGCTGTGAAACTGCATGTGTTTTAAAATATTCACGTAAGATGCGTTATCCGCAACACAAACATGGATGCCGTTTAGTTTTGCAGCTTCAGTAGCTCCATGATTTGCTTATTCAGCAAAAACGTAACCCAGAAATTACTATAAGAAAGGCCATTTTCACTGACAGAATTCTTCTTTCATGAGAAGTAATATCCACATTTAGGTAACGGTTGTGTGTAATTGTTTACACACAGAGAGAAACAGTAATTCATTTTTTGCTATTATCGAGGCAGTATCTCAACAACTGCCACATTTGTCAGGCCCCACTTAATAAATTTGGAACACATTTTCTGACATGGCTTCTAGTCACTAATAAACAGGAAATCCAGTATGTAAATGTTTTATGATACATTTCTCAAAATATTTCCTTTGATCTCAACCTGAAATCCTAAAAACTCTGAATAATCTAAAAAGAAAACAGATATTTGAATTACTGAATTACTAGGTTTTGCTATAAATTTTTTCAACCAGGAATCTCCTGACAGAATCAGGCACCACATCTTTTAAGTGAACCTTTTACAAAGTCCTTTTGGTTAATCCAGCATTACCCTTGTTATCAAAAAAAAAAAAAAAGAAAAAAGAAAAAAAAAGCCTATTTGTTAAGAATGAAGATATTACTACAGACGCACATACAAACTGAGCCCGAGCTTGAAACAATAAACCTCGAGATTTACAAGGATAAGTATCCTAATTCCTATACATGCGCACAGCGTCTTAAATAGATGGCCTGATTTACAACAGCCGGAGCAGCTCTGGGTTCATCTCACTTCAATAAAATCTGCTGCATACTCCAGAGATTTTGAAGGGAAAAAAGAAAAACAATTAAAAAACAAAC
Organism: Eurypyga helias; assembly: GCF_000690775.1. Classification (NCBI taxonomy): domain Eukaryota; kingdom Metazoa; phylum Chordata; class Aves; order Eurypygiformes; family Eurypygidae; genus Eurypyga; species Eurypyga helias. The sequence continues at coordinate 6,540 of NW_010253951.1, forward strand.
AAACAAAACCCAAACCAACCAAACAAACAAAAAAACCCCACAAAAACAACAACAGCAACAAAAAAAACCCCACCAATCACCCCAAACCCAGACTACCTATATTAGCAACAACTTGTAGCCAATCTTTAGGCACGCATAGCTGAGATTTAATTCATATTGTCAAAATCATCAGATTCCAAATTACTAGCTCTTTCAGCTCCTGCTCTCTTTAAGCATATTTGTAAGACATATAACAAAACCAGACGTTTTAACCATCATTCAAACCTAAGCTCAATGGTAATAATGTTCATAATGTTACCTGGGCCGTTTCCAGTTAATGCTATTAACAAATCACCTTCTGTTCTTTATGCCAGCACTGTTTTTGAACCAGTGGTGGCCTGAGTTACACAAAATCCCACTCCCCAAGAACCGGAGATGAGAACCTCCTTAACACCAACCCCCTGCAGCTCACAAAACCGTAATAGCTGGGGTAGCTGAAGTGCATTGCAATGCACATACTGTCAGCCAACTCCCTTTTTATTTATTTTAAAAGATTGATTTATTTTGCATTTTGGGTAGTTGACAAATTAAGAACAAAGTGCAAAGGTGGTAATTTTTTCCCCTTCATTTATTCAGAATTTTTTAAGTCACCGGCTGCTCAACAGTAAACACACCATTTGTTAAGGCCTGTCTAATCCAGAGAAATGGAACCTAACCCAAATTGTCATGATGAATGCTTTACAGACTGGGGTAGAATCTTCTGGAAGGACAGGAATGTTCCAGCCAAAACAATTTGTGTGCCAACTGTAGGATTTAAATACAGCATAGCTAAACATAGCTATTTAATTAAAATAAAACTTCTAGAAAAACTCTACTCTGCCACCATGTAGCTTTAGAGATGTCAAACTCCTATCACAGCCTCTTTTCTAAAAACCAAGTTAGTAGTTGTTCAACTTTCTTTTTTCTTCCCTAGAGCAGTGCTTGTTGGATAGCTGTGATTCAGTGCTCGGACTGCAGTTTCTCTCAGTACAGCTCCAGAAACCAGGCATTCCCAGCAGAACTCCACTCAACAAACACAGGTACTCAGGACTGAGCTTTACAGGAGGGGTAGTGGTGACCACCATTTTCCTCAAACTAGGAATGTCAGATGCTTGCTCTTCCTTTAAAAACTGCCGGTAAGAATGGTGAACGTCTCGGTAACAACATGACCATGCACAGGGCTTTCTTCTGTGGGACCCCTGCTCCACAGATGGACTGGGCTTCCCATTCCTCCTACCTCACCTTGAAGCACAAGAGGGTGATAAGGGAGAAGCATACTGCATGCAAGGAGAACATTTAAAAATCCAGTATTTAGGTCATTTACAAAACAGTGATGCCAACCTGTCATAATGCTTCCAGTATGCAGAAATATCATATCATCAAAGATTACTTTGGCCATGGTGAGTGAGCTACCTCATCCTTTCCTTTCTTTCCTAACAAAAGCAATGGTTCCGCCCAAAGCAACAGCACTGTTCAATCATTCGTTCTTTTGTTCTATCCCCCATCCACCACGAAATATCTCTATAAGTCCTCAGAGAGCTATTTCTGCGGAAAGGCAGTAGGGAAAAAAGAATTCAGCCCGAAGCAGACAACTCGGCAGACAATTCAGCTGGAACTGCTGACCAGCTGAAGTTCAAGAAAATTTTAAGTACCTAAAAATAGACTTTTTAAAAGAATCTTAAACTAGATACTCCACTTCAGAGAACTGAACATTACATTAGTTTGTGTGCTTTAGTGGTAATTAAAAAAATGTTCGTTTATTAATTATAAAGGTTCTAGAACTACCACTGTGGGATGAGATGACATATAGTAAGAGGGTAAAGCATTAAAAACCTATTAAAGCCCTTTTTTGAAATCAGGCTCTTGGACACT